>NC_056750.1:844610725-844715511 GCF_019279795.1 Protopterus annectens
GCACGATAGCATCAGCTTAGGTACAGTGCTAGACAAAGATGTGTGTACCACCACAGCACCAGCTTAGGCACAGTGCTAGACATGGATGGTCCACCACCACAGCAACAGCTTAGGTAGAGTGATAGACATGGATGGTGTACAACCACAGCACCAGCTTAGGCACACTGCTAGACACAGATGGTCTACTATCACAGCACCAGTTTAGGCACAGTGCTCGACATACATGGTGTACCACCACAGCATCAGCTTAGGCACAGTGCTAGACATGGATGGTGTACTACCACAGAACCAGCTTAAGGACAGTGCTAGACACAACTGGTGTACCACCACAGCACCAGCTTAGATACAGTCCTAGACACAGATGGTGTACCACCGCAGCACCAGCTTAAGCACAGTGCTAGACATGGCTGCTGTACCACCACAGCACCAACTTAGGCACAGTGCTAGATACAGATGGTGTACCACCACAACACCAGCTTAGGCACAGTGCTAGACACAGTGTACCACCACAGCACCAGCTTAGGCACAGTGCTAGACACAGATGGTGTACCACCACAGCACCAGCTTAGCCACATTGCTAGACACAGATGGTGTACTACCACAGCACCACCTTAGGCACCGCACTAGACATGGATGGTGTACCACCACAGCACCATCTAGGACAGAGTGCTAGATATGGCTGGTGTACCACCACAGCACCAGCTTAGCCACAGTTGTAGAGATGCCTGGTGTACCACCACAGCACCAGCTTAGGCACAGTGGTAGCCACGGATGGTGTACCACCGCAGCACCAACTTAGGCATAGATTTAGACACGGATGGTGTAGCAACACAGCACCAGCTTAGGTACAGTGCTAGAAACAGATGGTGTACTACCACAGCACCAACTTAGGTACAGTGCTAGACATGGATGGTGTACCAACACAGCACCAGCTTAGGCACAGTGCTAGACATGGATGGTGTACCACCACAGCACCAGCATAGGCACAGTGCTAGACATGGATGGTATACCACCACATCACTGGTTTAGGCACAGTGCTAGGCACGGCTGGTGTACCATCACAGCACCAGCTTAGGCACAGTGCCAGACACAGATGATGTACCACCACAGCACAAGCTTAGGCACAGTGCTAGACATGCATAGTGTACTACCACAGCACTAGCTTAGGCACAGTGCTAGACACGGATGGTGTACCACCACAGCACTAGCTTAGGCACAGTGCTAGACATGGATGGTGCACCACCACAGCACCAGCTTAGGCACAGTACTAGACATGGATGATGTACCACCACAGCACCAGCTTAGACACAGTGCTAGACACGGCTGGTGTACCACCACAGCACCAGCTTAGGTACAGTGCTAGACATGCATAGTGTACTACCACAGCACTAGACACGGATGGTATACCACCACAGCACTAGCTTAGGCACAGTGCTAGACACGGCTGGTGTACCACCACAGCATCAGCTTAGGTACAGTGCTAGACATGCATAGTGTACCACCACAGCACTAGCTTAGGCACAGTGCTAGACACGGATGGTGTAACACCTCAGCATCATCTTAGGCACAGTGCTAGACATGGATGCTGTACCACCACAGTACCAGTTTAGGCAGAGTGCTAGACATGAATGGTGTACCACCACAGCACCTGCTTAGGCACAGTGCTAGACAGGGATATGGTATACCACTGCAGCACCAGCTTAGGCACAGTGCTAGGCACAGATGGTGTACCACCGCAGTACCAGCTTAGGCATAGTGTAAGACATGGATGGTGCACCACAACAGCGCCAGCTTATGCACAGTGCTCAACATTGATGGTGTACCACCACAGCACCAGCTTAGGCACAGTGCTAGACACAGCTGGTGTACCACCACAGCACCAGCTTAGGCACAGTACTAGACACAGATGGGTGTATCACCACAGGACCAGTTTAGGTGCTGTGCTGAAGTAGCAACTGGGGCACCAGGAGCTGCTGTGCATGAGTAAACATGTAGAGGCACTATTTTCTAAATGAGGGAGAACAGGATGGGAATACCACTTACCTTCCAGAATGTTCCTTTCCTGTACAGAATAAAGGATTATGGTACAGCTGAAGAAGTAGGTAGGTAGGGATTGGACATGAGAAGTAGTTTTGCTTTACTGAAGAGGAAATTCCATTTGAAATACAACAAGGGATACACTGCAACTTGTTACACTGGATTTGGGGGAATTACCTCCCAAATGATGGGAATTACCTATGAAATAACAGAATCCCTAGTAGTCATCCAAGTCTGAGTATGTGCTTATATGAACTGCACCCAGAATGCTATACTTCAGTCCCTTTGGGTGTTTTTTGGCATGAAGTGACACCACAGGAAGTCTGTCACTGAAAATGAAATAGGAAAATATTGCAGTTCATAACCTTGTATGACTATGGGCCCCTCACTCCTCATAACATTGTATGACTATGGGCACCCTCTCTTCATATATCATAACCTTGTATGACTACGGGCCCCTCACTCCTCATATATCATAACCTTGTATGACTACAGACCCCTCACTCCTCATAATCTTGTATCACTATGGGCCCCTCACTCTTTATATATCATAACCTTGTATGACTAAGCGCCCCTTACTCCCCATATATCATAACCTTTTATGACTACAAGCCCCTCACTCCTCATGTACCATAACCTTGTATGACTACGGGCCCCTCACTCTTCATGTATTTAAATATTTTTAACCCAGATTCCTTACCTGTTACCCTTTTCCTTGTGACAAGTGCTTAGCATAGAAGGGCTGTACTGTAGGCTGATTTTGATCTTATCTTTCCTTGCCTAAGTTTGAGAATAACAAACAAAATCCAGTTCAGTTCATAGTAAGTGCAGCCATGTTGCAACATGCAGAGTTATGCCATGACTTCAGGCATTCCCTCATGTGTCCTCATCTAGCACTACATGCAATGCTGTTACAGATAAGCAAATTATATTGGATTGCATTTGTAATAATCATGCTTAATCTTTATGCTATTGTAATGAAGCAGTATTTTATACAGCTCAGTGTTACTTTTTGCAGTTTTGAGGGATGTAAACGGTTTACATAAATCCTGGTTTTCCTGTCTAAGCAGGTATCTGATACATGACCTAGATATTAAACTCCTTATAAACAGTGCTGCTGTTATGAAGACATTTGTCAGAAATGGCGCAATGTGTAATTAGTGAAACAGAGCCATCATCAGACCGCTTCTGAGCATGCCTTCCATTCCTGCACTTGTTGTTGCTGTGGTGTGGATAACTGGACACCTGACTTGTCTCATCTCCCTATGATCTGTGATTAAGACAGTGTTCCTTTACAAATATGACATCACTCCGAAGTTGGAAATCATATGAACTCTTTTCAGACATGTGGGTATTTCTTTCCTTCCTTTCCTTGATGTATATTTATACAATAATTTGTCTAATAGCTATTACATGTCTACCGTATACAGGAAAGGCGCTTTTTCCAACAAATACTTATGTTTTTTTACTGCTCATTCTTTCAAACAAAAGATAGTGTGATGGGACAATTATTCGGTCTTTCCAGAATTGCATCTGAGGATGAAAATTTTATTAAAGAATATATTTTACTTAAAAATATGCTTACACCAACAACTTATTGGAGGACATCATTGATTCTGTCTGGTCAGGTACACTGGATCATTGTGCACCCATCATGATAAAACCTTTATCCAACACTCCCAGACAGGAATTCTACTTGACCATACATTATTTAAGGTATTACATCATTGCTTGGATTCTGATGGCATATGCTCCATTCTTAAGAACAATTGGTCCAGGGTTTCTGTTATTTTTCCTGGTCTTAATAAATATGGCAGCACACATCTTACATATGAAAGTCATTGAATAATATGAGTATCTCCTTTGAGCACAGGATGGCTACTCCATCTACATATGGCTGTATGAGTAAGAGTGGTACCATCCCTGGGGTATTCCTTGCCAACCAGATAGGCCTGCAGTACCATTGCAGTGGTTTAGGTAGGCCTTTGTTATGCATGTCCTGGTTTTTATATTGGGAAAACTGAGAATATCAAATAAAAAAAATGATGAATATTTACACTTCATTAAAATGATGACAAAGATAATGCTTTATTAATCACTCATGTTCTTTTAAGGATTTTAAAAAGTTTCAAAAAGGTGCTAAGAAACGGAGCACAGATAAAGGTATTTACTAGTTCGTTTATTTAAGCCACAAACGTAAAAGCAACCAATACATACATAAAAACCATGAACGCTTTAAAACATAAAAATGCGTTTTCGTCTTATAAGATTCGACTTCATCAGATGACCAGTGCATTTTAATTTCCTGTATTTATATTAACACCAATTAATTAAAACCAATAAAAAACAGTTCTCAGTATTTAAAACAACCAATTATGTTGTATTAAAATCCCATTATTTAAATATTTGAATATTCAAACATTCAAATATGCTCCACCTTGTTCTCATTCAACCTCCTTTGCATTTTATGAATATTCATTCCCATGTTTTCTTAGGTAGCAAAACTAAATGTTTATCACAAATTACTCATTCTTTCCGTCTAAAAAATCTTAAAAAATGATTTTTATTAATTAAAGGACAATCCTGTAACAGCATAAGTAAAACATATTAAAAATCTTGGTGTAAACATTTTATAAAAATGTTTAAGAAAATTATTTAGTCTAATTTTGAAGTGGTGAAAATCCCTAGGGAGAAATACCTTAACAAATCCAATAACATATAAGGATATGTTGCTATCTTGTGGATTTTACCTAAAACTGCACTCAAAGTTTAGCTGATCTTAACTTTAATAAAGGGAGAATTGAAAGGTAGTCATTCAATCCGGGGGGGGGGGTGGTTCCCTGCCTCCAGGGTCAATTGCCACCATAATTCCCTGAATTCAATTTTTTCTTCCCAAGGTCCACCCCTGATGTCCAGTTTAACCTGTTCTAAAACCAAAAAGGTAAATTTAGACTCCAGACACTTTTTTGAATGTTTAAATAAAGCATTAGTGTCTTTACCTATTGTCATCTCATACATATGTTCATAAATCCTTCTTTTTAGCATTCTTTCAGTCTTTCCTATATAGAAGGATTTACAAACTGAGCAGGAAGCCAAGTATACTAAGCCCTTAGATTTACAATTATAATGGTCATAACTTGTAAGCCATCTCTTTCTACTTTCCAAATAAAATCTGTCAGTATTCATAATGTAATTACATTGATTACAATGACCACATCTGTAGGTACCTGCCTTCTTTTTGTTATTTGTCTGTTGTTTATTCTCCAAAATGGTCCTAATGTTTTGGGAGTTTTTATGTGTCACTTTCTGAGGAAGTTTAGGTATATTGTCCAAGTCTGTAATGGAAACAAACCTTTCCCATTCTTTTAAAAACATTTTTTTGCGAACTGCAGTGGATCAAAAGTTGATGGTAGTTCAACACACAGGTGTTTCTTTACTAGCCTTTCAAAACATTTCATAACTGTGGATGTTAGTTCAACAGGCCTGAAGTCGTTCAAGCTGGAGGGTGAGGCTTTTTGGGTAGAGGGATGATATTCGTTACTTTGTAACATGAAGGGACCTTTGCTAGGCCAAGTGAGGTGATAAATATATCCATGAGTAAACGAAAAAAGATGACCAAACCAGCGTACAAACACACTCAAGAGATTTAATGATGTAAGCGCTTTCAGGAACTTATTTATGAACACCAGTATGCCATAGAAAAGAAAGATCATAATAATGCTTTGGCTAGGCATCTTAGTGAATTCCCCGAACATTACTTTAGGTTTTCTGTACTGCATCAAGTTCTTAAAGACGAAAGAGGGGGCCATTGGCAATTAAATTTAGAAGTAGAGGAGTTAAAATAGCAAATTAGGACAGCTTCGTACACTCCCCCAGGTCTCAATGAAATGCTTTATATTGTGTCTACTTAAATTGTTAGCACTTAAAAGATAGAGGTTGCTCTTTGTTTGTTATTTTGGTTCACAGAAGTATAACCTTTATTTTAAGGGTGTTTTATTTTATTTTGTAAAACAGTTCAATGTTGTTTTAAACTGTTTTTCTTTTTAGAATCTTCTTAAATGTTGTAATTTAAATATGTATTCACTTTAGTGTAACTTAGTTCTTTTAAAAGTATGCAATAGTGTGCTTTAATGTTTTAAGCTAAGACATTTTGTAGGTGGTTGTTGTTGTTTTAAAAATTTAGCACCAGCTCATAACTAAGTGACGTGGGAATGTTGCTAATTCAGTAATCAATTAATCATTCATTAACTCTTTAAAAGTCATGTGATTTGTGTATTTGGAAGTTTGTCTGAAGAAGGAAAGGCATTGACCGTTTTTCCGAAAGCGCTTACATCATTAAATCTCTTGAGTGTGTTTGTACGCTGGTTTGGTCATCTTTTTTTGTTTTTTCTTAGTTTGCTGTTTGGTGTTTTCATATATCCATGAGTGCTGAACATATTTTGTCTACACAGCTATTTAACACCTTACCAGATAGGCCTTACACTGAAGTAAGTCACTTATACTGAGAGCAGGTCTTTCAGAATCGAGGCAGACTTACACTCAGAGCAACTCTTTTTGAGTCTGGCCCTATGTTTTTCTTGCTCCAGTTTTAAAGAGAAGGCTTGATAAGTTAAAGCATTCATGTCACAGCTACCTTTTTAGCATATTTAAGCTTGTTTTACAGGGATGTCTTTTATTCTGATGAAGTTCTTTAAATAGGAACAAAAGTGGTAACTCATTAAATTCTGTCAAGTACTTTTAGCAGAATGTGCCTTTGTTGTTTATTTGGTTTTAATTTTGGAACATTCGAACTACTCTTTGCTTTATTTGTGTTGCTCTTTTCAGAGGATGTTATTTTTTCGGCCTCGGACAATGCATTTGCCAGAAATAAGGTTGCTGACATTGGCATGTCTATGAATCAGTACACCACCAGCATTCTTGATCTCTGTCCACTTTTTCCTAAGCACTACCATGTGGAATCCACCAGGAGAAGAGGAGGAAGACGTACTGGTTGGTCCAGAGCTCCTTCTGTGTTCATTACCATGTGACCCTGGCTTACATCACATCCCACATCACCAACATATAATGTGTACGACATCAGCTCATACCCTGCTGTTGCATTTATGTCTGAGATTGTAAAAAAATATAGCTGAAGTGCATACATGCATATAAAATCAATTATTAAAATTATAAGAAAGACAAACACAGACACAACAGTAGCATACATCAGCATTTAAAAAGGAACATCTGCAAAATACATGACTCTTAGATGTATCATGTTAACTTATATTAAAATAACCTTGGAAGCACAAGGTTATACATTTGGTTTTACAGATATTTAAAATTAGATTTAAAGAACTTAGCCAATATAATAACAACTAAATCTTGAATCTGAATAAAAATGTGCAGCTCTCTTCACATTTCTAACTCTGTTCTACCACCTAATTCACAAGGGTTGTACCGATTTTAAAGAGTTGATATGTTTAGTTTTTGAAAGTGTAGCAGATACATTTATAGCAAAAATTAACATGTAAATGATCTTACATACAAAGAATAGTTTAATCAAATATTAGCCTGTCTTTTTTATAATGTAATAAGCAGAAAATAAGTTTTTTGCTTCAGTATTTGAGTCTGTATTAAATATTTGAGCGCTTAAACGTTGAAATCATTAAAGATCAAACTTTAGTGATCGAACGCTTAAATGTTCGAATATTTTAAAAAAAAATGTTTTTAAATGTAAAGTGTTTAAGCAGGGGGGCAAGCCCCCCCTGCACCCCCCACATCCCCTGCTACTTTAATATACCATCTCCGAGATCGCACTTCAGTGCACTACAGTGGGGAAACGGAAAATTTCCATTTCCTACACTGTAGTGCGATCTCGGAGTTGGTATATTTAAGTAGCGGGGGGCATGTGGGGGGTACAGGGGAGCCTGACCCCCCCCTGCTTACACCCTTTAGTTTTTCTTTTTATTTTTTTTAATTTTTTTAAAATATTCTAACATTTAAGCGTTCGATCACTAAAGTTTGATCTTTAGTGATTCAAACGTTTAAGTGTACGAATATTTAATATAGACCCCAGTATTTACATTGTATGGACGTGCCAACACGTAAATGCCTTTAAAGAAAGGAACACATTACATTGGTTATCATCATTTAACTAGAGCAAACTCCCAAGTTTAAAACAGTTCTTAAGTATCAGCCTAACCAAGAAAAAATGTTCAGAAATTAACTGCTTAAGTCCTGTAAGGACAGTGTAACTCATTGCATTGCAAGCTTTCAAAAAGAAACCCATTTGAAAAGACACAACATTATTTCTGGTAAAACAGTCTGAAGTACTTAATGAAGGTAGAAAGCCTTGCTTATGCTGACAGTCTGATGCAGAATTCAGGGTCTATATTAGAACACCAAACTTTCAAAATTTCGAGTCTTCTAATATCGAACCCTATTAATCAGAAATTTAAAACATTGAACATACAGAACAGCGAATTCTTTCCTAGCGAAACAATTTGCTGTTCCAAAACACATACACACAACACAAGCACACCAAACAAACAGCAATCCACACACATACACCTAAACTCTTACACCTAACCCTACACTAAACTATACATACATTACTAACTATCCACTTACCTTAACCAAACCCTAACCCTAAGGTCCATCACTATCACACAGTCACCTCACCCGCACCCTATCCCTAACTCACCTACCATGCCCTAACCCTCACGTCCGCACAATCGCACATTTAGCTGACCCACACCCTAACCCTAACTCACCTAACCCGCCCTAACCCTCATGTCCACACAATCGCACACTTACCTGAACCCGACCCATAACTTTCCACCACAGTGCTGAAAATACTGAAGCAACAGAAACGGACAATCAAATTCTTTCCCTAGAAAAAAATTTGTTTTTCTGTTTCTTCGATATTTTCAGCATTCGCTGAAAATGGATCGATATTAGAACACTCAAAATTTTGAAAGTTCGGTGTTCTAATATAGACCCAGAATTCAGCATTATCATCAATTAGAAATGGTAGAAATGAAAATGGGGTGAAATTCAACAGCAAAGAGATGAAAAGGAAGTCATCACCAACTCTAAAATGAAAAAAAACACAGTAATTGAAGAAAAAGCCCATGCATGCTGAATGTGCAACAGGAGTGAAGGAAATGGCTGTACAGTAAGGCGTGCCACTAAATACTGAGAACTACCTAACTCTGAAGGCCACGTCTGCTAGTTTAAATGCTGTGTCACAGTGGTTCTTTTCAGCTTCCTGTAGTAAAAGCTGCAGTACTGTTAGGACCCCATTCCATGCAAAAAAATAAAAAAATGAAATAAAATAAAGAGGTATAGAATGTTTAACTGAAGTTGTGTCTTCACACAGCAGATATGAAACACTGTAAAAAAAGCTATGTAGCCAGTGCAGGCATTAAATTCATAAAGTAGTTTAAAGAAACAACGTTGCAGGTAAAATTATTGAAAACTGCTAAATCTATGAAGCTGTACTTACTAAACTGAATGCAGGTTGACAGTAAGTCTAGCACATTTGTTGTATTCTGACTAGTTTCCTGAACATCGACACACTGATTGCTCCTTTGTATCCTAAAGGGTGACTATGCTGTTGTGATAAACAACCACATTTTAGGAGTCATAACGTTATTCTGTTCAGTATTAAAGTAATTGCTGCTGCAAAGAATAATGTTACATGTTTGAGGAACTGGATCTGTTGAAAGTCAGAATTCAGAATGTTAAAAGTTATGAGTAAGTGAGTGCCATGATACAGCATCATCATTACACGATGGGGAGCAGGTTTAGAGGCCATTTTATTTGTGCAGTGACAAGGTGACCTAGACAGCTGTTGATACAGGTTATAATAGCATTAGGAACTAGAAAGCCAGTTGAAGGGAAGGACTGAGTGGCTAGAGAGAGGTTGTGGGCATTCTCCAGTAGAAAACTATCCCTAATGAAGGTCAAAGGCTCAAACTGTACATCAGTTGATTCAGTGATTTGCTTTTGTTTGTATACGTGGCCTGTGATACTGCTGTGCAGGAGCTCTGTGAGACGAGCCTCTCTGTAAGCATGCCTACTCTAAGATTACTGCAAGAAAGCTTAAAACAATGCTCTAGTGCACAAAAGGAAATTATCTCTTCATGTTTCTCATCTTTTCTAACTATTCCGCTAGTGATATACTGAATTTGCCTGTTTTCCTTACCTTTATTGTACATATGTTATTCCATCACTGTCGTACCTCTCAACCTCCTAGAGCAAGAAACCTGGACAAAGCCATAAGTAAAAGTGGGACAGAGGCCCAAAAATAGGGACAATTTTTAAATATTGCTCTTACAAAGTTAGAAAGTTGATAGAATAACAGGTTTTACATTAGCATGAATTTTCTGAAGATATGAAGTCCAAAACTCAAATGTCTGTCATTATTTTCTAACTTCAGTCTTTATTGATTTGCCACTAATATGCTAGAAAACCACAATTAAATTAATTTATTTTTTAATATTTTTTTTTGTAATTCTCATCTTGAATTGTTTACTAGTACACTTGTCCGCACTTGTACACTTTCCAGCTGTATTGTGATGTATTGTGATCCATCTATTATGTATCCTATTTCTTTTATATATGGAACTTTTCTCCTGGGCCTCTACTGAAAAGAGGTCTTGCTTGGCTCAGTCAGTCTTTCTTGGTAAACATAGCAAATAGGTATATAAGTAAATAAATAAATAAGCCTAAACTTGTTCGCATAATAGCCTGCCCATATCTCCAGTTGTCTCCTACACTACCCATTCACAGTGTGCTACGGTGATTACAGTCCATAGGTTCTTATTAAGCCCAGCACTGGTGAGAAACTAACAGTGTCCCCCATTAAGTAGACTTTCTTCACATATACCTGGTGAAAATTTGTAACCACCTATCCAATCATTCAGACTGGTTTTCAAGGTTACTAGGGAAGTGTTCTGCTTGATAGCTAAGGACAGCCTGTTCCAGAAATAGGTTCATAGGTAAGTACTAGGCTAGCTGTGCTTGTGGGTCATTTTAAGCCTACTCAATTTCAGTTTTTGTGATCAAAATAACCTGTCCCATTTGTTATAAATTGGCCTTACCCATCCCATGGTCAATAATTATGTATTATCCCCAATGAGAATAACTAAGCTCATACCATAGATAATCTATGGGGTAATGCATTTAGGAGATTCCTTTGTCCATTAGTAGTACAGGGGACATCAATAGATTTAAGTTGTGCTTGAATATATATAGGGATACACTTTGTTTTATGTGAATGCGGAGTCTGTTCCACAACAGATATCCTCTGTGAGATATACCTGTTTCTCCAAACCATTCTGTTGATGTTGCAGAAGAAGTTTAGATCCCTAGACCAAGTATTTCTGATGCTGTTTGACTTCCTGATGTGCAGAAAATCCATCAGTAATGGGTCTGAGGATACCTTGTATGTCAGACACTGGTCACCTTTTAGCAGTCTGTAGGATACCAAACATAGTGACAGGGCTTTGAGTCAGTCCATGTAGGACATGGAAATGGTGTATAAGTTGGGTTAGATATCTGTCACTTCATATGGCCTTGTTCATGTGTTAGCATACTTCTATTATACCTTTCAACTGTAGAGATTTTTGCCTCATATTTTTGGCCCATTTTTCATAAATTTGTGGTTTCCTGGCAAATTTGTGATAAATCATTAAAGATTAAAGTTAGAAAATAATGACAGACATTTGAGTTTCAGATCTCATACCCTTCAGAAAATTCATGCTAATGCAAAACCTGTTATTCTGTCAACTTTCTAAGTTTGTAAGAGCAGTCTTTAAAATTGTCCCTATTTTTGTGCCTTGGTCTGACTTTTCTATATGGCTTTGTCTATATTTCTTGCTCTAAGAGCTCGAGAGGTATGGTCTAGTTCTCTACCCCCGGAGTGCTGCCCCTGACATCTCAGATGCTCAGGTAAGAGCCGCCTTCCAAAGCAAAAAACACAGCATCAATGGGACCAGATGGTGTCCCGGGCTGCGTCCTACATGAGCTCCAAGAAGAGCTAAACCCAAACATAAAACTACTGTTCAATCTCAGCCTTACTACAGGATATGTGCCCAAAGAGTGGCGTACAGCAACAGTGGTCCCTCTCCATAAAGGTGATGCCTCAACGGATCCTGGAAACTATCACCCCATATGTCTGACTAGCTTGGTCTGCAAAGCCATGGAAAGGATCATCATGGACCTCATAAATAAAGATATTGGGGACCTACAAACACTGGATCCTACCCAGTTCGGCTTTGTTAAGGGCAGATCCTGCCTCTTAAACCTGGTTGATTTCTTTGAAACAGTCACCAAGGCCATTGACGAGGGGAAGGTGGTCCACACAGCCTACCTGGACCTCGCAAAAGCCTTCAATACAATACCCACTGGCATTATAGATAAGCTCACCAGCTTAAATATAAACCCCTGTGTCCCTAGATGGATTGCAAACTGGCTCAAGGACAGAACCCACATGGTTAGAATTGCTGGAGCCATGTCAGACTCCAAACCAGTTACAAGTGGTGTCCCACAAGGCTCAGTCCTGGGACCTCTCTTGTTCGGTATATATTTCTCGGAGTTACAGGCCAACACGGAAGGACTGTGGCTGACCAAGTTCGCAGAGGACTGCAAACTGGGCGCCATAATCGACTCTCCAGCCGACACAAGCATCCTCCAAAAGGGCCTCATAGAAACAGACAACTGGTGCCAGAGCCATGGCCTCAAGCTAAATGCCAAAAGTGTATAGTCATCCCTTTGGCAAAACAAAGTGCCCACAAATTACCACATAGGTGGTAATCCATTAAGTACAGAAGAAGTAATTAGGGACCTGGGGACCCAAGTTGATAGCAATCTCTCATTTGACAACCACGTGGCCAAAGTGGTTAGAAAACATTTTATATAGCCCACCTAATCATGAAGGGATTCACATCTAGATCAGGGACGCCATTGTGCCTCTTTACTCATCCCTCATCAGGCCCATAATTGAGTACAATGCCCCTTTGGGATGTACCTTACCAGACACCTGCAGCAACTGGAAAGACCCCAAAGTACCTCACCAAGAGGATCAAAGGGCTCAAACAGATGCCATATGCTGCCCGGTTAAAGAAACTCCAGCTCTACTCAGTGGCATACCGCCTGTTCAGAGGCGATCTGTGCCTGATGTATAAAGCCATGTCCAACCCGGAATTAATGGACATGCTGCACCTCAGAAAATCCAATCCCATTGAGCTACGCCGAGAGACTTGAACCTCAGCACTGAAATAAATAGGACATGCTGGAGGGACAGATTCATAACCCAGAGGCTCCCTTCACTCTGGAATAAAAATCCCAGTCCAGGTTAGGCAGAGTCCCTCATTGACTCTCTTCAAGAGGAATCTTGATGAGTGGATGGGAGATCGTAGGTTTACCCCGGGTATCACTTCTGTGTCACTGTTAGACAGAGGCACAGTATACTAACCTCGAAAAAGGGCATAGCAAAATAAATTTAAAATGGGTGGCGAAAGCCAAACACATTCTGGCTAGGCTTATAAATGCCCTAGGGCAGATAGCCTAGTATGAACCTATGAACTCTGAAGGCCGCGTCTGCTAGTTTAAATGCTGTGTCACAGTGGTTGTTTTCAGCTTCCTGTAGTAAAAGCTGCAGTACTGTTAGGACCCCATTCCATGCAAAAAAATAAAAAATGAAATAAAATAAAGAGGTATAGAATGTTTAACTGAAGTTGTGTCTTCACACAGCAGATATGAAACACTGTAAAAAAAGCTATGTAGCCAGTGCAGGCATTAAATTCATAAAGTAGTTTAAAGAAACAACGTTGCAGGTAAAATTATTGAAAACTGCTAAATCTATGAAGCTGTACTTACTAAACTGAATGCAGGTTGACAGTAAGTCTAGCACATTTGTTGTATTCTGACTAGTTTCCTGAACATCGACACACTGATTGCTCCTTTGTATCCTAAAGGGTGACTATGCTGTTGTGATAAACAACCGCATTTTAGGAGTCATAACGTTATTCTGTTCAGTATTAAAGTAATTGCTGCTGCAAAGAATAATGTTACATGTTTGAGGAACTGGATCTGTTGAAAGTCAAAATTCAGAATGTTAAAAGTTATGAGTAAGTGAGTGCCATGATACAGCATCATCATTACACGATGGGGAGCAGGTTTAGAGGCCATTTTATTTGTGCAGTGACAAGGTGACCTAGACAGCTGTTGATACAGGTTATAATAGCATTAGGAACTAGAAAGCCAGTTGAAGGGAAGGACTGAGTGGCTAGATAGAGGTTGTGGGCATTCTCCAGTAGAAAACTATCCCTAATGAAGATCAAAGGCTCAAACTGTACATCAGTTGATTCAGTGATTTGCTTTTGTTTGTATACGTGGCCTGTGATACTGCTGTGCAGGAGCTCTGTGAGACGAGCCTCTCTGTAAGCATGCCTACTCTAAGATTACTGCAAGAAAGCTTAAAACAATGCTCTAGTGCACAAAAGGAAATTATCTCTTCATGTTTCCCATCTTTTCTAACTATTCCGCTAGTGATATACTGAATTTGCCTGTTTTCCTTACCTTTATTGTACATATCTTATTCCATCACTGTCGTACCTCTCAACCTCCTAGAGCAAGAAACCTGGACAAAGCCATAAGTAAAAGTGGGACAGAGGCCCAAAAATAGGGACAATTTTTAAATATTGCTCTTACAAAGTTAGAAAGTTGATAGAATAACAGGTTTTACATTAGCATGAATTTTCTGAAGATATGAAGTCCAAAACTCAAATGTCAGTCATTATTTTCTAACTTCAGTCTTTATTGATTCGCCACTAATATGCTAGAAAACCACAATTAAATTAATTTATTTTTTAATATTTTTTTGTAATTCTCATCTTGAATTGTTTACTAGTACACTTGTCCGCACTTGTGCACGTTCCAGCTGTATTGTGATGTATTGTGATCCATCTATTATGTATCCTATTTCTTTTATATATGGAACTTTTCTCCTGGGCCTCTACTGAAAAGAGGTCTTGCTTGGCTCAGTCAGTCTTTCCTGGTAAACATAGCAAATAGGTATATAAGTAAATAAATAAATAAGCCTAAACTTGTTCGCATGATAGACTGCCCATATCTCCAGTTGTCTCCTACACTACCCATTCACAGTGTGCTACGGTGATTACAGTCCATAGGTTCTAAGCCCAGCACTGGTGAAAAACTAACAGTGTCCCCCATTAAGTAGACTTTCTTCACATATACCTGGTGAAAATTTGTAACCACCTATCCAATCATCCAGACTGGTTTTCAAGGTTACTAGGAAAGTGTTCTGCTTGATTGCTAAGGGCAGCCTGTTCCAGAAATAGGTTCATAGGTAAGTACTAGGCTAGCTGTGCTTGTGGGTCATTTTAAGCCTACTCAATTTCAGTTTTTGTGATCAAAATAACCTGTCCCATTTGTTATAAATTGGCCTTACCCATCCCATAGTCAATAATTATGTATTATCCCCTAATGAGAATAACTAGGCTCATACCATAGATAATCTATGGGGTAATGCATTTAGGAGATTCCTTTGTCCATTAGTAGTACAGGGGACATTGATAGATTTAAGTTGTGCTTGAATATATATAGGGATACACTTTGTTTTATGTGAATGCGGAGTCTGTTCCACAACAGTGGTATCCTCTGTGAGATATACCTGTTTCTCCAAACCATTCTGTTGATGTTGCAGAAGAAGTTTAGATCCCTAGACCAAGTATTTCTGATGCTGTTTGACTTCCTGATGTGCAGAAAATCCATCAGTAATGGGTCTCAGGATACCTTGTATGTCAGACACTGGTCACTTTTTAGCAGTCTGTAGGATACCAAACATAGTGACAGGGCTTTGAGTCAGTCCATGTAGGACATGGAAATGGTGTATAAGTTGGGTTAGATATCTGTCACTTCATATGGCCTTGTTCATGTGTTAGCATACGTCTATCATACCTTTCAACTGTACAGATTTTTGCCTAATATTTTTGGCCCGTTTTTCATAAATTTGTGGTTTCCTGGCAAATTTGTGGTAAATCATTAAAGATTAAAGTTAGAAAATAATGACAGACATTTGAGTTTCAGATTTCATACCCTTCAGAAAATTCATGCTAATGCAAAACCTGTTATTCTGTCAACTTTCTAAGTTTGTAAGAGCAGTCTTTAAAATTGTCCCTATTTTTGTGCCTTGGTCTGACTTTTCTATATGGCTTTGTCTATATTTCTTGCTCTAAGAGCTCAAGATGTATGGTCTGGTTCTCTACAAATGGTGTTTGCTTTTCTACTTGATCAATTTAGGTGAAAGAGTTCAAAGAGTGCTGGGTCGTTCATAGAAAGGAAAGCTAAATTTCCCCTCAGGAGTCTGCATGTCACAGAGTAGAGCGGCAGAGATTTTAGTCTGTCAGCGTTACTAAGGACCCTGAGACTTGAGATCATTATGCAGAGGAAATGTTGCATAGTAAGGAAAGCTAAATCTCCCCTCAGGAGTCTGCATGTCACAGAGTAGAGCGACAAAGATTTTAGTCTATCACTGTTACTAAGGGCACTGAGACTTGAGACTTGTGTACGGAGGAAATGTTGCCTAGTAAGGAAAGCTAAATCACCCCTCAGGAGTCTAAAAGTCAAAGAGTAGAGCAACAGAGCTTTTAGTCTGTCAGCGTTATAAGAGTACTGAGACTCGAGATCTTTATGAGGAGGAAAGGTTGAGGATTCCAAAGTCATTTAGGTACTTGGTGAGGTAAATGCCGAAGGGTACATTGTATTAAATGATGGGCCTAATAAGGGATGAGCAAAGTAGGATTATAACTTTTTTGGAGCTTTTAGAGATTCCACAAAGGATAAGCTGTGCAAGACAGAAGGATCTTCTATCAACTACAAAGACATGGTGGTCATAGTAGCTGCTGCAGCCAAGTCAGTGATGACTGTGTCACATTTAAGTGGAATATTATCCATATGGTAAGCAGTAGTGATGCAAGATTTACCAAAAGAAACTATGCTGCATTTCTTGGTGTTAAGGGGCACCAAGCAATTTTTGGTACAGCCCTTGCTGGAGAATTAGATTATTAGAATGGGATTTGATAACTACCCACAATTTGCTATCAGTTGTCTATCTGGAAGCTACGCACCTTGTCCATTTTAGATTCAAACTCCTGAAGCATTGTTTTAAAGCCTCTTTGTGGTTTTACAGCCTCCCTGCTGTCTAAAACCAATTCTTTGTTAAACCATCATTGGAGGTGTTCATTTTTATCATTAATAAACTCCCTGGATGAGCCGGGCCCTTGTCCTCTGCTTGGAAACTCTACATGCTGTCTCAGTGTAATGATAAAAATGAACACTGCAAAGGAGCTTAGACAGACGACTTATACTTAACTGAATGTGTCAGGGTGAAATAAGTTCCTAAGGCAGTCAGACTGTTTAAATTTCTTAATGGGTTCACACTTGCCTATTCTGAATATTCAGACTTTTTGGAAATGTTTGATAAACACGGCATTGAGGTGCTGCAATTTATTATTAGGTTAAATAATCACAGAATTAAAAAACTGGTTGAAGAACTTACTTCTCTCAATTATGGCATTACAAGTGACCCTTTGTTCGAAAGTAATGCTCCAATATATGAACATATTTTTGATAAAATTGAACAGCATGTAAAGAACAATTTGTTTGGAAAACAGAAGAAGTTAGAAAGAGGCAAAATGGAATATACTTGACATAAAGCGTATCCTATGTCTAAGTCTTTTAATACAGCTGCCCCTTTTGCATCTCCCTGTAAAGAACATCTACATTTTGACAATTTGGATAATTACAATATAGGGGGAGGTAGGGATGAAGGGAATGAAGTGTTCTCATCTAATTATGATGCCCATCCCAATTCCCCAGAACACACAGGAGATTTTACAATGAGTTTGATAGTATTTACCCCCCTCTTAGATGATCAGACCATATAGGGAACTGTAGACAGGATTCTTTTTTAGTGCACTCCCAATCCTGAGGGGACAGAGGAACAGAGGGAGAGAGAGAAAGTGGAAGAAGAAGAACCAGAGCAGATAGGAAATTCAAGTAATACAAAGTCCACAGACATAATAGTATTAGCACAGCAGGATAGAGTGTTAACCTACCAATATTTCAGTATTTTTAATTATTCTGATTTGAATAGTGATAAGACTTTCTTTTCACTTTTTAAGAAAGGGTTTAAGTATGTACCCTCTGGGAAAGTTGGAACAGCAGAATTTCTTATTGTATTAAAATTCTACACTAGGAAGTTGAACTTTCAGGTTGTGTTTAAGGAACAATGCATAGGTTCTGAAGTCGTTCCTAACACACCCAGTATGGTAAAGAAAAAAAAGTATGTTTAATCCATCACTCCACCCCACTGTTTCTATCTTTGAAAAAAATGTAGTAACAATATTCACATTTATTAAAATTTTAAAGGAAGAGATTTTGTAACCTAATTAAGAAGGAAATAAGTCTTATGAATGAACTCAGGAATGATTCTTCACTTAGGATCATGAAGCCAGATGAGGGAGGGGAAGTTGCTGTAGTAGTTAAAATGGATTACATTGGACAGATTTTTAATCTTCTCCACAATACTGAGAGGTATGAAATCATGTCCAGAAACAAAATGAATGTAGCACATAAGAAGATAGAATTACTTTTGGAAGATTCTTTATTACAAGAGGTGGTTACAGAGGATCTTCTTCAGTTTCTGGTCAATAGGCATCCTGTCATTCCAGTAGCATTTAGTATATCCAAGATCCACAAAAACATTAAAGACCCCCCTTCCTATCATTTAATACTGGAAGAATATAATTCTATGACTTACTCCCTTGGTGCGTTTAGTAATCATATTTTAAAGAATTCCTTGAATCCAGTAGAACACATATTAAAGGATTCCTGGGATTTTTTTTAACTAAAATTAAGCGGTGGATGTTGTGGATTTATTCACCCCCATTCCCCACAGGGAAGATTTACAGTTATTCCATGTGGACATTCTTGAGCTTTCAGATTTGAACAGCACATATATTTCATGGAAGTGATGGAAATAACTTTGTTCAACAGTTTTATTTCATTTGAAGGGGAGTTTTTTCGTCAAGTAAAAGGGGTTGCCATGCGAGTGAATTGTGCCTGTGTATACCCAAATTTAGTGATGTACAGTTGGGAAAAGATCTAAGTTTTAAATTCTAGGTTTAAAGATTGTTCGTACACATACCTACATTTTTTGGATGATATTTTTATACTATGGAAAGATCAGGGATTATTTAAAGGTGAATTTTTATTTTATATTAACAGCACAACCCCTTTCTAAGGTTTACACATGTCCATTGTGTTGGCCAAATTGATTATTTTGATGTGACAAACTTTAAAGACATTTACAATGGATGTTATGGTTTGAAGAGCTTTAGAAAACCAATGCTTTCCAACAGTTACTTAGAGTGCAACAGTTGCCATCCTTGGTTCATGAAAAATAATTTTATGGGGTAACTTGTTAGAGTAGCCAGAATGTGCTCTGATGTCATGAGTTTTAGGTCAGAAATTAACATTTTGACAAATATGTTTCAAGAAAGGGGTACCTGTGGGATTTATTTGGAAAAATTTGTGATGAAATATTAAGAGGATGGGGTACCAAATATAAACCCTTGCTAGGGTCAGAAGTTTCAGGTAGTTTTTGTAGCAAGCAAAACAATGCAACCAGTACAAATGCCTTTTCCAACTCAATGGTGATTCCCTTTGGTTGTTACTCAAAAGTAATAAAAAATAGTGTAGTAAAAATTGTAGTGTGTTTGGAGGGGAACTGAGATCATCACAATTTTAGGTGAAACCCCTAATTTTGTGTTCAAGACTGGGAGGAATATAAAGTATCTATTGGAACATCCTAGAACTAACTTTTCTAATTACAGTAAGAGTGGCACTGTTGTGGTGCGTGTAATCAGTGCAGTTACATTTTAAAGCAGTCTAAAGTTACTTTGGAATCCCCCCCCCCATTGAGATTGTTTTGAGTGACAGTAACTGTGCCACAAAAGGGTTAGTTTACCTTGCTATTTGCTTTGGATGTAATAACTTTTACGTGGGCAAAACTGAGAGGCAATTCTGTAAGAGGATATATGAACACACCCATGCATCAACAAAGGGCAACATTAACAATTCATTGTATAAGCACACACTTAGTTGTCCTTATTTTACAAAATTCCTATTTGGCATTCTGGAAACAGTTCCTAAATGCCTAATGGGAATGGGAAATTGAAAAAGGGAAATTAATCTGGCAGTTTATATTAAACATGGCATTCAAACCAGGGTTAAATGAGTACACCTCAACAGCACCTATTTTAAAAATTAGGCAGCTGACTTATAATTCATTAATTAAAATAAAATCTGTTTATAAATGTTTTTCAAGTTTATTTTTTATTGCATAATTTTGTTTGTATTTTAAACAAGAGATATATTTACATTTTTTTACATTTTTTAAGTGAATGCTTTTACTATGTATAACATGATGAGACTGTAATGAGTTTTTAGAGTCTGTTTCTTTAATACTTAATTTCTATGCATCATTTGACCATTTAAGTAAAATATAAAAAGGTTTTAGTTAATTAATTTAACGGTTCTAATGAAGTCCCATGCTTGCAGGGATGAAAGTGCTCAACAGTTATTAGCTGTTTTTATTGTGGCTTCAAAATACATCCATTTTGGAAATTATTCATTGGTGGTGTTTTTATTTCAACAACTGGTTTGTTTTTCTTGTACTGGACTGGACTGGACTTGTACTGGAGTGCCTGGTTAACACTACAAGAGACTTTGATGTGTTTTTAGTTATCTTTTGAATTAGTTGCAAACCAAAGTTTATTGTTGGCCTTAACATTTCCTAATGGTAAATTTGAAAGACTTACTTAACAATTTTAAATCCCTTTTAAATGATGAAGTTGGCATATTTTAAAGATGGTCAGGAGTTTTTTCTTATTATTGTAGACTTTGTTGATGTGGTAGTTCCACAATATGTGTTTAGTTCTAAACTTGCTGGCATGCCTTACACTGGACTGATGTGGATGTCTCAGCACATCTATTCAAAGGGGGTGTACAATTCACTCTGTAAGCAGCTGTCTTGGTTACAATATTTGTTGAGGAGCCGTACCATTAGTGATTGTCGATAAGATCAATAAATAGTCAGTAACTGGTCTTGGGCTAATCCATGAATGTAGAGGAGTTATCAGAGGTCACAAAACAGGCTTTCATGGAGAAGATCACAAGAAGACTGACTAAGGAGGGGTTAACGGTCTCGCTGGTATTACTGGCAGAAATATTTGTGAGATCAAGATCAAGAAGGGTAGAGGGGGATAATTTGGTCAAGTGCGTCGGCATTTACAAAGTTAGAAATCCCTGAGCATGCTTCTTGGTAGTAGACGTTTGTCAGTTTTTGTGTGGATAGTGATATCACCCATAAAAAATGCTATTTTTTGACTGCTAACTTTTTTTGACTGGTTAAGGTATTCTGCCTGCACAGAAGGGATCATAGCTGGGGAAATGCTGTCCCACAGTTGTTGGTGGATCTGAATGCATGACAGGCATTGTACCCTGGAGATCAGGGAGTGTTATCACTGCAGTTTCTCCGTGAAAAGGACAGACCTCAGACCCACTCTGTGAGTAAATGTGAAGGCTGCACAGTTAGGGGCACAGCTTGAGCAGAAGAGAAATTGGATGCACATAAAAAAACTTAAAAATAGTGTTAATACTTCCTGCTTAGATGTTAAAATGCATAACACTTTATTGAACATGCAGACCTTAAAGAACTGTAGTATAACACTTACCTTGTTTCATGGCCAGCTGTAATCATTTTATGGAAGAAGTGATCTCTGCACCTGTTGGTAGACAATGCAGGTGACAGGGTTCATGGTAAAACCATAGTGGAAGGATCAGGTACACATACAGACATTAGCAGTAAACAGGGTATATTATTTATTTTTCAAAAACAAAGTGTTTTTTAGGATGGAAAATGGAAGGTTCCTTATCTAGTGGTATCCAATGTGTATGTGTGGGAGGTATGAACTTGCAAGCTCACTGTGTGAGAGTTAGATGTTGGCATAAGAGGTGGCGGTGTATTTTTTTATTTCAGATTAAACAAAGAAGAGCAAATCCTTTACATTTCATAGCGGGTACTAACAGAGAGCCCATCTTCCAGCATCTCAAAACCTAAATGTTGTTACTGAGATTAGGTACCTCACAGCTAAAGAAAAGAGAAAACTAACATTAAAAAAGTACTTTTTATTTTGGGTATGCACATCACTGAATCAGGACCTGCCAGCTTTTGGAAATAAAAAGAGGTGACACCAAGAAATTTGGAAGTTTTGTTAAGCACTCAAGAAGTACATGTAGCCAATCTATCAGGTACATAAAAAGATAGCTATAGGAAAATGATTACAAATCTATCAGGTACATAAAAATATAGCTATAGGAAAATGATTACAGCTGGGACTGTAACTTCTGAATGTTCTCACAACTATATGCTTGTGCAGTAAGATTTCAAATGGAAATCCTGAAATGTAGACAGTATTTTACCAGGTAAATGACATTTGTTAATCTCTAGATATTTATGTTTCCTCCTGAAGTTCTGCTCTTCTTTTTTTTCAGCCCTTGTCCTGGACATCCTGACAGTCGGTGGTATACAAAAACTAATGAAGAGGAAAGGTCCCTTTGAGTTTACACCAAGCTGGATTGACCGCATTGCCATGGACACTTATGCCTTCCCAGCTGGTATGGCTAGCCGAGCTGCCTTGATCACTAAATTCTTCTTGAATCACCTGGTTTTGGCTGTACCACTCAGGATTCTTCTGTATCTGTGGGCCTTCTTTGTAGGAGCGTCACGTGTCATGGTTGGACGACATCACCTCACAGACGTCTTTTGTGGCTTTGTGATAGGCTACATGCAGTTCCACCTGGTAGAAGCCATATGGCTGTCTTCACATACATGTCAAGTGCTAATATCTATCTGTAATATAGGATAGAATTAATTCTGTCTTATTATATTTTAATTATGGACTGTGGTAATCAATTTGACCTTCCCTAACATTTATAAATTCTCTACACTCTCTAAATCAGGGAAATTTCTTAAGCTAAGCAGAGATGAACATTTTAAAATACTAGTCCTACAATGAACTTCAGTCTAAATCTTTTTGCTGGAATGCAGTAACTCATTTTGACTGGTGCTTGTGCAATTCATTGAAACAGGCGTATGGCATAGACCCATTTCAGGGAGTAGAAGCTTGCTGATGGCACCATTTATTTACTTTGGTCTTACAGATTTGTCTTGACCTTTGAGTGGGTAAGAAAATGCAGTCATGAAATACCTCAAGTCACTGCATTTGTGTGACATAGAAGTCATTGTCCTGGTCAAAACTCATGTGCTTAAAATCTTGATTCCTTAAGGACACCAGTTAGCTAACATGCCAGTGACTGAGGTTCAGACATAGATATAGCTGTGTCAGGAGACATATTAAAGTCAAGGAAACTGGTGTGTAACAGTAAACTCCAGCTGCAAATGGTTGTCTGTGTGTTTAGGTATTAACAGTTACTCTTGTAAATAGGCTGTTGTGTTATGCCTTGGGCTATGCCTGTCTTAAGGAATGAAGCCAGAACTGTAATAGACATGCAGACATCCCAAGATGGCATCTGAAAAATTACTTCTGCAATTTAGTTGTTTTCAGATAATTACTTAACTTAATGTTCTGTGCAGAGGATGTGACAGGGTGGGCTGCAGCCATTGGCCAGCAGTATAGCACACACGTGACACTGTGGACTGCAGCCATTGGTTGCAGCACAGTACACGTGACAGTGTGGGCTGTAGCCATTGGCCAGCAGCACAGTACATATTGGCTATACCCACATATACCATTATAAACTTTAACTAGGATAATGTTTATATTATTGGAAGAAGAAACAACAAGCTGTCTTGATAAATGTTTTAACAGGTAATCAACAAGATAATTAGGAAGTTCCTATTACTCAAGCAGAAGGTAAAAAAGCACAGCAGTTTTATCAGGAGGGTTAAAAAGTCACTTTTAAGTTATAAGTAAGTGGGAGTTTGTGGATAAAATCAGGTAAAGCATTTTGTTTTGCCTGGAATAATTTGAAAATGGTACAGTGAATTTGAAGGGTCTAACAGATTGTAGTGTTGTGAGTCCTTGTGTTTACTGTTCTGACACACAAGTTATTGTAAGAAAAAGCTTCAGATTCACACTGAGATAAGGAGCTATTCATGTCTGTATGTTATAAATGAGGATTTGCAAAGTGGACTTGACATGTTGGTACTTTTATACACTTCAGCTTTCTCCTGTTCAACGTTATGAAAGGAAATGTACAAAAGTGAATTAAGCAATTAAAGTCTAATGTTGCTGTATTCTATTCTACAGTTTATGCACTTTAATAACCTAATGCTCATGTTGTACAGTTGTTTCTTTTATTTCAACTCTTGGACATTATCACTATAAATGACATAAACAAAAGATGTTAAATTTACAAAGTACACTAAAATGAACAAAATTATACCATACAAGTCTTGGTACAAAAATTACAGTTGCACATTTTATTTAATATAGTTGTGTA
This sequence comes from Protopterus annectens, assembly GCF_019279795.1. NCBI lineage: Eukaryota > Metazoa > Chordata > Ceratodontiformes > Protopteridae > Protopterus > Protopterus annectens. The sequence goes on from NC_056750.1 coordinate 844,635,365, forward strand.
GATGTCACTGTTAAACTTGTAGCAGAGTGCTTTTGTTATTGGTTTGCACTTGCGTTTCTTGACCAGACTGGTTGTATGTTGTCTCCAGTAATAGTTACTGACTCCATGATGCAACTGAATATAACCCAGTTCACTGTGAATATTCTTTCTTCTTCAGGGAGATTTATCCTTCATGTGCCCATGTTACCCTGGAGCAAGACAGTTTAATTTGTGAATGCTGTAGTCAGTCTTTATCCAACTTGAAGGCCTCCTTCCCGCTTAGTATCTGTGGTGGGTGAGATGCTATACTGTTAGGTTGCTATCACACTTGTGTCCACCTGACCTATTTTCTGGTGCTGACTCAGAATAAATGCCACTAGCAGGTGTTGGTTCTTACTGGAGATCTCTCCTTAGATGTTGCATAGGAAGGAAGACACAACACTGTGGATTCCAAACCTTCCCATTTTCTTTTCCTCACAGCTTGCCCTTAGACCCCAGCATTGTTTTGAATCTGATTTCTTATTTCAGTGACAAATGTAATCCATGTCAGTAGGTTGTGTCTTTGTAAAACTTTATCTGGTCAGAGGCAAATTGAAGTAAAGATTATCTATATTTTCATCAAAATACTGATACAGTAATCTAAGTTAAAGGAACTGTGGTTTGAAGCTGAAACCAAAAGTGACATTTTATTATGTCCATGCAATTCTGCTGTCCCTATATTACTTTAGTGTGGTTAGTATTATTCTATAATTTGTTCTGTAACAAATGGTCTGATGGGGACTGCCAGTACTGATAGAAGAACGCTACATTATGTACATTTGGTGTGGTGCAGCGTTTCCTGTCCTTCACCCCATTCTTTAAGAGCACTACAGTATCTGAATTTGGTGTGGTGCAGCATTTCCTGTCCTTCACCCCATCCTTTAAGAGCACTACAGTATCTGAATTTGTTATAGGTGTAGCATTTCCTGTCATTCACCCCATCCTTAAAGAGCAGTACAATATATATATATATATTTGATGTAGAGTTTCCTCTCCTTCACCCCATCACTGAAGGGTTTTACAGTATGTGCATTTGGTGTAAGTGCAGCGTATCCTGTCCTTCACGTTATCATTGAAGGGTACTACAGTATGTGCATTTGGTGTAAGTGCAGCATATCCTGTCCTTCACCTCATCACTGAAGGGTACTACAGTATGTGCATTTGGTGTAAGTGCAGCGTGTCCTGTCCTTTACCTCATCACTGACAGGTACTACAGTATGTGCATTTGGTGTAAGTGCAGTGTGTCCTGTCCTTCACCTCATCACTGGAGTGCACTACAATATGTGCATTTGGTGTAAGTGCAGATTGTCCTGTCCTTCACCTCATCACTGAAGGGTACTACAGTATGTGCATTTGGTGTAAGTGCAGCGTATCCTGTCCTTCACTTCATTACTGAAGGGTACTACAGTATGTGCATTTGGTGTAAGTGCAGCATATCCTTTCCTTCACCTCATCACTGAAGGGCACTACAGTATGTGCATTTGGCGTAAGTGCAGCGTGTCCTGTCCTTCACCTCATCACTGAAGTGCACTACAATATGTGCATTTGGTGTAAGTGCAGATTGTCCTGTCTTTCACCTCATCACTGAAGGGTACTACAGTATGTGCATTTGGTGTAAGTGCAGTGTGTCCTGTCCTTCACCTCATCACTGAAGTGCACTACAATATGTGCATTTGGTGTAAGTGCAGTGTGTCCTGTCCTTCACCCCATCACTGAAGGGTGCTACAGTATGAGCATTTGGTGTAAGTGCAGTGTGTCCTGTCCTTCACCCCATCACTGTAGGGTACTACTGTATGTGCATTTGGTGTAAGTGCACCATGTCCTGTCCTTCACCTCATCACTGAAGGGTACTACAGTATGTGCATTTGGTGTAAGTGCAGCGTGTCCTGTCCTTCACCCCATCACTGTAGGGTACTACAGTATGTGCATTTGGTGTAAGTGCAGCGTGTCCTGTCCTTCACCCCATCACTGGAGGGTACTACAGTATGTGCATTTGGTGTAAGTGCAACGTATCCTGTCCTTCTCCTCATCACTGAAGGGTACTACATTATGTGCATTTGGTGTAAGTGCAGAGTATCCTGTCCTTCAGCTCATCACTAAAAAGTTCTACAGTATTTGCATTTGGTGCAAGTGCAGCGTGTCCTGTCCTTCACCTCATCACTGAAGGTTACTACAGTATGCGCATTTGGTGTAAGTGTAGCTTGTTCTGTCTTTCACCTCATCACTGAAGTGCACTACAGTATGTGCATTTGGTGTAAGTGCAGATTGTCCTGTCTTTCACCTCATCACTGAAGGGTACTACAGTATGAGCATTTGGTGCAAGTGCAGCGTGTTCTGTCCTTCACCTCATCACTGAAGTGCTTTACAGTATCTGCATTTGGTGTAAGTGCAGCGTGTCCTGGCCTTCACCACATCACTAAAGGGTACTACAGTATGTGCATTTGGTGTAAGTGCAGTGTGTCCTGTCCTTCACCCCATCACTGTAGGGTACTACTGTATGTGCATTTGGTGTAAGTGCAGCGTGTCCTGTCCTTCACCGCATCACTAAAGGGTACTACAGTATGTGCATTTGGTGTAAGTGCAGCGTGTCCTGTCCTTCACCTCGTCACTGAAGTGCACTACAGTATGTGCATTTGGTGTAACTACAGCGTGTCCTGTCAATCACCTCATCACTGAAGTGCACTACAGTATGTGCATTTGGTATAACTGCAGCATGTCCTGTTCTTCATCTCATCACTGAAGTGCACTACAGTATCTGCATTTGGTGTAAGTGCAGCGTGTCCTGTGCTTCACCTCATCACTGAAGGTTAGTGCAGTATGTGTATTTGGTGTAAGTGCAGCGTGTCCTGCCTTTCACCTCATCCTAGAAGCATGCTACAGTATGTACATTTGGTGTAAGTGCAGCGTTTCCTGTCCTTCACCTCATCACTGAAGGGTACTACAGTATGTGCATTTGGTGTAAGTGCAGCGTGTCCTGTCCTTCACCTCTTCACTGAAGGGTACTACAGTCTGTGCATTCGGTGTAAGTGCAGCGTGTCCTGTCCTTCACCTCATCAGTGAAGGGTTCTACAGAATGTGCATTTGGTGTAAGTGCAGCGTGTCCTGTCCTTCACCTCATCACTGAAGTGCACTACAGTATGTGCATTTGGTGTATGTGCAGCATTTCCTGTCCTTCACCTCATCACTGAAGGGTACTACAGTATGTGCATTTGGTGTAAGTGCAGCATATCCTGTCCTTCACCCCATCACTGAAGGGTACTACAGTATGTGCATTTGGTGTAAGTGCAGTATGTCCTGTCCTTCACCCCATCACTGAAGTGCACTACAGTGTGTGCATTTGGTGTAAGTGCAGCTTATCCTGTCCTTCACCTCATCACTGAAGGGTACTACAGTATGTGCATTTGGTGTAAGTGCAGCGTTTCCTGTCCTTTACCTCATCACTGAAGGGTACTACAGTATGTGCATTTGGTGTAAGTGCAGCGTTTCCTGTCCTTTACCTCATCACTGAAGGGTACTACAGTATGTGCATTTGGTGTAAGTGCAGCGTATCCTGTCCTTCACCTCATCACTGAAGTGCACTACAGTGTGTGCATTTGGTGTAAGTGCAGCGTATCCTGTCCTTCACCTCATCACTGAAGGGTACTACAGTATGTGCATTTGGTGTAAGTGCAACATATCCTGTGCTTCACCTCATCACTGAAGGGTACTACAGTCTGTGCATTCAGTGTAAGTGCAGCGTGTCCTGTCCTTCACCTCATCACTGAAGGGTACTACAGTATGTGCATTTGGTTTAAGTGCAACATATCCTGTGCTTCACCCCATCACTGAAGTGCACTACAACATCTGCAATTTCTATACCAACCACTTCATTATCAGACAGTCTAACAGTTCCATGTAGGAAGACAATATGAGTGGTCTGTAAACACCTCATAAAGTGGTCATCTGATGGAACATAATTCTTTAATGCCATGGGTTGTAAGGTGTAGGAGCCATTTAGTGAAATTTTTAGATAACTTTTTACATGATTCCATACCAACTCATTACTGTTATCACTGAAGAAACTAAAAAGTCTAGACGTGCCATGCAAAGGGATAATCAGCTAAGTAACGCTTGGCTTGTATGTTGTAAAGTGGAGATGGTTTTGTAAGAAGAAACCTCTGACATGAGTAAAAATTTTGGTTAATTTGCAGTTTCTTTGTTAATTAGCTGCCTACCAAACTTCTAAATTCATAGTAAATAAATAATGCACAAATATGAGCAAAGTGTTGAGTGTAGGATTAATTTAATGGGATTGATTGCCTTCATATTATAATAGTATTTTAATCAGAATATGTATTTTATGTTGTACTTTATTGTGATATGAACAAACTTTAGCAGATTGATGCAACAGTTAATATATATCAATTTCTGTATGCAAACCTGGTTTCTTATAAATAAAGTAATGTACCGTTTGTTAAACAATCTTTGCTTTACAGGCTCTTTTTGCTCCCCCCATGCTTGCCAGCATCAGTCCCTTTTTTCTGCTGCATCGCACATCCATTTCCGATTACATCTACCTTCTGTACCCCATATCACCCAATAGGGAGAGCCCCATTCTATAATGAGAATTTCCCTCGTGGAACTTATATGTGTAGGTGACCAGTGTAGCACCAAGTGGGAGAGGGGCTGTTATCCAGGCAACTATGAAGGATGGTCGGTTCTCCTTGTGTATGTCAGGTCCTGTCCAGTAGCAGCTTGACATGCCGACATCGCATGATCCCTCACCTGAGACTTGTACCACATCATCTGGATGGGTCAGATTCTGACTACTGCACACACACCGATTCATAATTGTGCATGTCAAAGTTAGGACTGCTTTCAGATTCATAAATGTGCATGTCTAAGTTAGTACTGTTTCTGCTGTTCTACTTAGCTCCACTACGTTTCAGCCACACAGTGGGCCAGACTGGCTCCTTCCTCTTAGTGTGCAAAAGCCAAGGTTGACCACTCGAGTTCAGCTCTCCTTAGCTGGCATCTATAGCACCTAGACCATTAATTGATCTCATGTTGTCTGGGTTAGATTCAGGAGGGTAAATGTTTGAATTGCTGAGTTCTTGAATCTGTAGACTGAATAACAGAAAACCTGGACTTTGATATATTAAATCTGAGACTGCTGTCTCTCAAAATATTGCTTTATATATACTTCAGGGGATGCAGGAAAGCTTGACCCCTGCAAAAAAAAAAACAAGTTTAAGGGAGAAATGTGAAGTGTGATAGTCACTGTTCACCTTAATTTCAGACCTTTTGTTGGCATTTTGGGAATCGGCATTGTGTGTCCTCACATTTTAGTAGGGAGCCAATTCAGGAATCTCTCATTCATTTCCATGTGAACAGCTGGTCAAACACATTCTTTCCCAGTGTGAGGCCATAAAACATAAAAAAAAGACCACAAAGTAGGTGAATAAGTATTGTGACTAATGGTTATGTAACAGTCAATAAACAATGACAAACATCAAATATATTTTGTATGTATGTTAATGACAAAACCAAGTGCTGACAGTGAGAATTTTACAGAGGATACAAAAGTATATGTGACTGCATGTTTTGATGAAATTAAGTCAACAGGATCATAAAAATCTGAAAAGTACTCTTTGATACAAACCTTAAAAATGGCTGTGATGTCTGATGGATTATGTATTCTTTTTCTAAATCTCATTTTATATAGTTTAACTATGTAATTATATGTAATGTGCTCTGTTTTAAATTTTAGCCATTCATTCTGTATATGTAGGAACACTCAGGATGCACACCAGTCAGGTGATGGCATTCCTTAAGTGGCACTCGGGGTGCACACCAGTCAGGTGATGGCATTTCTTAAGTGGCACTCAGGGTGCACACCAGTCAGGTGATGGTATTCCTTTAGTGGCAATTGAGGTGTGCACCAGTCAGGTGATGACATTTCTTAAATGGCACTCAGGGTGCACACCAGTCAGGTGATGGTATTCCTTTAGTGGCAATTTGGGTGTGCACCATTCAGGTGGTGGCATTCCTTAAGTGAAACTCAGGGTGACACCAGTCAGGTGATGGCATTCCTTAAGTGGCACTTTGGGTGCACACCAGTCAGGTGATGGCTTTCCTTAAGTGGCAAGGGCTGGTGTGAGTAGAAAAAAGAGACAGGTGCCATTTAAATCAGTTGCACTTCATAATAACCAGCTGTAGCATCTGCCGATCTTGCAGAATCATTGCTATAAGAAAAGATTGACAATATATGATATCTTCTTTTGGTTGATTATATCATTTTCAGCATGCAGCCTTTCCAGCTTACATTCTCAGCAGCCCAGTAAGCATCAAACTTGCCTTTGGTGCTGGTAACTCAGATGGCTGTGAGCTCTACTCCCATACTAGGTAAGACAAATTAATTTCTCCAATACTGGCACTGCAGTGTAGCATCATGGGTGGGGGGTTGCTGCACTCCTGAGTGTGTCACACTTCGAATGAGACATTAAACTGAGGCTCTATCTGTCTGACACAGTGATATCACAGGTGGATGTAAAGGATCCCATGGCACTTATTGAAAAGAGCGGTGGTTGTATTAAAATCATAAAAATAGAAAACAAAAGCCCAAAAGACTTCAATAATGGCAAGAAACAATCATAAACAAAGAAAAATTATATAATTAAAAACAGGCAAACCGAAGCATAAACACTGCATCTTATTACAAAACAGATTCTCTCCACCCTTTCACTGATAACCAAAAATGTTCTTAAATAAAGCATTCAAGTCCCAAATGTGATAATACAATACTTCTCCACACTGTCTTTTACATAAAACATGCTGTAAAGTGGATCCCACCACTGCAAACCACATGTGATACCCGTACCCTGGCCCATCAATCAAGGAGCCTCAGTCCTCATAGGAGAAAGGATAACAAATACACACAGTAAAGTACAATTTCCCTTAAGAGCACACAGAGATCACATTCAGTCTGGGGCTGGTTGCTCCCTTGCTCTCCAGGTCCCCAATAAGACTCCCCACTTGCACAGCTATAGGGTCCAGATCTCAGCCTAGCTGGCAAGCTAACCTGCAGTACCCTCTTTGTCCAGCCAGTGCTTCATGTCCCTGCCCAAGTAGCTGACACACACACACACACACACACACACACACACACACACACACACTTTGAATAAGTATTTATACAACTTCACAGACAGTCCTGGGAAAGGCTGACACAGATTCTCCAGCTGTGCCCCTTTACCCAGACTATACGGTTGTAATTACTGCCACCACCAGCTAATAATTATCAGCTACCCAAAGGCCCTTAAAAGAGTGCCCATTTATTACTCTGCAATATTATTATCCAATTGGTAAGTGTGACTAATCAGTCAATGCTTATTAGAGTGTCCTTGTACAATAAACTCTATAAAATACAATGTACTCAAGAGCTTAACTTGTCTCTACACAAACAGCCACTTGTAAAAGGTTTTTAAAATATTTAATAATAAATAATTAAAACACAAGACAATACTACTATACCACAATGATATTCAAGAGTTCAGTGATCACACAGAAACTTAAAATAATTCTGTAGTACAGTTCTGACGTAACAGAAAAACACTTAGTCTAATCTTTATAGTCCTAGCTATTTCTACAAGAAAACATACTTCTAAAGTAACTTACTTACATAGAGCAAGGCAGTGCTGAGTTAGATAGTCAAACAAAACTGGTTAACAATCTCTGGTTCTCACTGTTGAAACTGCAGTTCTGATAAAACATTACATCATTTGTTTACACTTTCTTGGTTCCCAGGCCACACAGAAACTGCATTTGCATTCTTTTACACTTAGAGCAATAAAAGACATTCCATATGTAAATTCTGGTCATTAACTTTAGCCTTAAGACAATAGGCAGGATGCTTACTCCAGACTCATCGACTCCAAATTCTGACTTCAAAGTGCCAATAAGAAATGCTTGACTTAGTTTTCCTTACAGCAGATGGCAATGTTGCCACATTGCTGAAACAGCATTTCTTTACAATTAAGACACAAGCCTGTATTTTACATTTATATTTACAAATGCCAGAATTATGTATCAAATTCTGTTTGACTAGACTGGCAGCCTTCACCCTTCTCTACCAGTCTTCACATCTCTCCCCTCCTGGAGAACTCAAGCTAGTTTTTCAAGTGACGCTTGATAAACGCCACTTGAGAGGGTTAGGTCTATCTGGGTATACCTACCCCATTCCTTGTCTTGAGAGCCCATCTGCATTGGCATTGCTACTCCCACTGCGGTGCTGCATTGACATATTGTATGCTTGCACCCCCAGGCTCCATCTTAGCAACTTGGCATTGTGCTGACTGGCTCTGTTTAACCATGTTGGAGGGTTGTGATCTGTCATAACAGTGAATTTTCTTCCATACAGATAAGGCTGAAGTTTCTGCAGTGCCCACACTATGGCTAATCATTCCTTTTCTACAGCTGCATAGCATTCCTCCCTGGGTTGGAGCGTACGACTGAGATAAACCACTGGGTGCTCTTCTCCCTCTGAAGAAATCTGGCTAAGTACAGCCCCCACCCCATAGTTCGAAGCATCCACTTGCACAACAAATTCTTATAGGTTCATAGGTTGGTACTAGGCTATCAGCCCTAGGGCCTATACTATTTCTTCCCACATTATTTACTTTCCTGGACCCCTGTCTAGCAGGGCGAACTGGCGTGATCCCCTGGGTGAATTTTCCTTTCTCCCATCCAATGGGGGTTCCTCTTGAAAAGGTCCAAAGAGGCACTCTGCTTGACATGTATGGGCAATCTATTCCAGAGTCTGGGGAGTCTCTGGGTCAGGAACCTATCCCTCCAGCATGTTTTGTTTATTGTGATGACAAGGTTTAGATCCCTGAGCGTAGCTCTGAGGGATTGGGATTCTTTTATGTAGCATGTCCAACAGCTCTGGGTTTGACATGGCCTGAGTATAGCTATATGCTTTGACAGAGTGGAGTTTTTAAGGCGGTCAGCGTAGGGCATCTGCTTTAGGCCTGTGATTCTTTTAGTGAGTTATTTCTGAGGCCTTTCCAGTTGTTGCAGATGTCTTGAGAGGTACATACCAAATTTTGCTTTTTCTTTGCTGTAATCTGGACTGGCTAGCACAAGGGGTCCTCCAAAAGCTTCTTTAAGCATCTGGAATGCCTGCTCACATGCTGGGGTCCACACTACCTTATCTAGCCTGTTCTTCCTTGTCAGGTCTGTGAGGGGAGCAGCTGTGGTAGTATAACTGGGGACAAACTTTCTGTAGCACCCTGCTGTCCCTAAAAATGCCCTCACCTGCTTTTTACTAACAGGTGCAGGCCATGCCTGAATGGCTTCCACTTTGGCAGGTTCTGGCCTTATCTTACCACTCCCCACTCTATGGCCTAGGTAGGAGACCTCCGCCATACCCACCTGACATTTGCTTGGCTTAATGGTCAACACTGCCCTCTGTAGTCTGCCCAGTACCTCCCTGATATGGTGAAGGTGCTCTGGCCAGGAATGGCTTTAGATGCCAATAGCATCTAAGTAAGCAAGGGCAAACCCTCCTACTTCTGCTAGGATATGATCTACCAGCTTCTGGAAGGTCGCTGTGGCATTCTTCATCTTAAAGGGCATCTTTGTGTACTCATACAAGCCAAAAGGAGTTACAAAGGCTGACTTCTCTCTAGCACTGGGAGTCAAGGGCACCTGCCAGTAACCCTTGGTAAGATCAATGGGTGTAAGATACTCAGCCCCACCCAGCTGCTCTAGGGCCTCATCTGTCCTAGGCATGGGGTAACCATCCGACTCTGTGTGACTAATTAATTTCCTGTAGTCCACACAGAACCTGGTGCTGCCATCCTTCTTTGGCAAAAGCACCACTGGGGAGGCCCAGGGACTGTTGGACTCTTGAATCACCCCTAGTTCCAACATCTCCTGTACCTCCTCCTTCAGAGTCTGTTTGACTCTCTCAGGCACCCTATAAGGGGCCTGTCTAATAGGCCTTTGGGGTCCTGTATCCACCTGGTGCTCCACCAGGTGGGTGCACCCTGGTTTCCCAGTGAACATGTCCCCAAATTCCTGCAACACTGCTTGGATTTCTTGAATATGGGTAGGAGATAGCTGCTGTGATATTGCTACCCCTTCCATGAAGGTGTTAGCCTGAGCCTCACAAGGAGATCAGTCACCAGATCTCCCTCAGACTCCTCCTGCAATCCACTGCAAATGCTCAGTACAAGGGCCTCCCTATCATGATAAGGTTTCATCATGTTAACATGGTAAAATTTGTGCCCCTGCCATCTGCCTAGCACTTCTACCATGTAATTAACATCACTTACCTTTCTTACCACTTTGTAGGGTCCCTCCCAAGCTGCTTGCAGCTTGTTGTGTCTGATAGGAATGAGAACCATCACCTGCTGCCCTACAGCATACTCTCTAGCTTGAGCATTCCTGTCATACCACACCTTTTTCTGTTGTTGGGCTTCTGCCAAGTTCTACTGGGCCAAGCTCATGAGTTCCCTGAGCCTTGTTCTGAGGTTTAGGACATATGCCACAACAGACTCCTTGTGAGACTCACACTCACCTTCCCACTCATCTCGAATTAAATCTGGAGATCCCCTCACCATATGCCCATACAGCAACTCCAAGGGTGAAAAGCCTGTGGATTCCTGAGGAACCTCTCTGTAAGCAAACAGATGGGGCAAATATCTGTCCCTCTCCCTCTTAAACTGATCTGCAAATGCCTGTTGCATGGATTTGATTGTAGGGTTTAACCTCTCAACAAGACCATTAGTCTGGGGATGGTAGAGGGTGGTCTTCATGTGCTTCACCACACAGGACTTCCACAGACAAGCCAGCAGGTCTGACATGAATTTGGCACCTATGTCAGACAGTATTTCTTTTTTGGAAACCCACCCTGCTGAAAATTTCTAACAAAGCATTTGCCATCTTCTCTGCCTCAGTGTTAAACAAAGCGACTGCCTCAGGGTATCGTGTAGCATAATCCACTATCACTAGGATATACTTTTTCCCTGTGGAACTTGGGGTACTCAGAGGACCCACAATATCCATAGCTACCCTCTGAAATGGCTCCTCAATCACAGGCAAAGGCATCAAAGGAGCTCTCACCTTATCTCCTGCCTTGCCTACCTTTTGGCACTGCTCACAGGTCCTGCAGTACCCTGTTACATCTCTGGAAATTCCAGGCCAATAGAAGTTTTGTATAATATTTCTCTTTGTACGTTTTATGCCCATATGACCTGCAAAGGGAATATCATGGGCTATGGCTAGAAGTGCCAGATGGTAAGCTCCAGGCACTACCAACTGCTGTACTCTCTAACCTTCTAGCCCTCCCTCAGGGGTCCACTCTCTGTATAATAACACTTTGTTCCAGTGTACAGATTCCCCCTTCCCTTGAGAATCAGGTGCCTCCCTAGCTACCTGCCTCAGGCCTTGCAATGTAGGGTTTGAGATCTGAGCCTGTCTCAACTCTGTCCTTGTAACCCTTCCCAGCTCCCCTTCCACAGGAAGTCTGGCATCCTCTGACAGTGGTGCCTCACTGTCAGCCTGGGTACTACTACTCACCTCTACCTTTGCAGTCATGCTGTCTAAGGGGAAATCAGTACCTACAAGCAGCTGTGGCTCACATTCAGTCTCACTGCTACAGCATAGCTCATTCCCTGAAGTAACCACCTCAGCAGTCCTGGCTGCAAGTATGCAGTCTGTCTGGGTCTCTCCCAGGCTACCAGACCCACATGCTTGCCTCCTAGCTTCACTGCGTGTAACTGCATAAGTACATGGTACTGCCTCATCCAAATACTTCCCTCTCATGACATCTGCAGGATGGTAGTTCCATACCCCTGTTGTCCCAAGACAACCTACTATTGTCATTTTGTCTTTCCCGCTTACTGGCCCCCTCACCTTTGGTTCCCCACCTTGACTCCATGGACACCTGTATACCGCATGGCCCCACTGGTTGCATTCAAAACATTTAACCCTAGCTCCTGGACATGTGCCTGGACTCGTGGCTTTCCCTGCTACTGGAAGATTCTGTTGGGGCAGTCCATGCTGCCCACCATGGGTTCCTTTAGACCCAGGAGCAGTACTGGGGGTCCCCTTCCTGTGCAAGGCTGCCCTGCTGGCCAGGTATAGGTCTCCCTTCTTCCCCAACTCCTCTGAAGTAGGACATTGTCTATCAGCTAACCAGATCCTCATGCCCTCAGGTAAACTGCTAAGGGCTTGTTCCCTCACCAAAAGTTCTGCCAGCCCTTCAAAAGTGGTGACCTGACATCCACTCACCCAGCTATGAAAATAAGTGCTCAGTTCAGCAACATATTCGCACACACTTTCATCTGCCTTGCATCTATGCTCACAAAACTTTTTCCTATACATTTCAGGTGTTAGCCTAAAACATTCTAAAATACATTTTTTACAGCAGTATAATCTAAACAGACAGAGTCAGGCATTTTTGATAAAAAAGTTACAGCTTTCCGATGGAGTAAGGGGGTCAGGAACCATACTCAGAGCCTTTGGTCAACAGTATACTGTTTGCATACCCTCTCAGACATATGAATGAAACTATCATAATTATCCCCCTCTTTAAATTGTGGAAGAAATGTACTGACCTGTTGTGCTTCTGGGGTCCAGTTACTCCCTTCCCCATTACCTCCATGACTCTGGTGAAGAGTCAGCATTTCCCCTCTCATGCCTCCTCTGACACTCCTTTTCTTTGGCTTCTATCTCCAAACGCCTGGCCTCCAACTCAAGTCTCTTTAGCTCCAGCTGGATTTTTAAGTCCACTGCCAAAAGCTTGAGCTGTCCATTCTCCGAGGACATTGCATCTCCACTGCCAGTCTGATTGTCCTTCTGGATGCTGTTTTCTGATGCAGCTGTAACCAAGGCTGCAATCAGCTCTGCCTCAGTCAGGTTTCCATGCACCAGTCCCCTAGCCTGGCACATCTCCACCAGCTGGCTCCTTGTCAGCTTTCCATACTCCTCTGCTGACATCACCCTGACTAACTAAGCTTACAAAAGAAATAAAACAATTGTGATCTGAACTCTGAGTATTCACTGTGTGGCTGTTTTAGAGTACAAAACACCTTCAGCGATCACTGTACATAAGCTACAGGATTCACTCTACCCACACCACTACAAGCCAATTAGTATTTGCCAACTAATTAATATGTGATGTGGATATCCACCACCACAAATGTGAAGTGGATCCCACCACTGCAAACCACATGTGAAGTGGATCCCACCACTGCAAACCACATCTGATGCCTGTACCCTGTTCCAGCAATCAAGGAGCCTCAATCCTCTCCACCAACACCAGAGAGGGCGTCTCATATAGGAGAAAGGATAACAAATACACACAATAAAGTACAATTTCCCTTAAGTGCACACAGAGATCACAGTCAGTCCAGGGCTGGTTGCTCCCTTGCTCCCCAGGTCCTCAATAAGACTCCCCACTGGCACATCTATAGGGTACAGATCTCAGCCTAGCTGTCAAGCTAACTTCCAGTACCCTCTCTGTCCAACCTTCGTGTCCCTGCCCAAGTAGCTGAAACGCACACACACACTTTGAGATAAGCATTTATACACCTTCACAGACACTCCTGGGAAAGGCTGACACAGATTCTTCAGCTGTGCTCCTTTACCCAGACTATGTGGTAGTAATTATTGCTACCACCAGCTAATAATTATCAGCTACCCAAAGGCCCTTAAAAGGGTGTCCAATTATTACTGTGCAATATTATTATCCAATTGGTAAGTGTGACTAATCAGTCAAGGCTTATTAGAGTGGCCTTGTACAATAAACTCTATAAATATGCAGTGTACTCTAGAGCTTAACTTGTCTCTACACAAACCAGCCACAGGTAAAAGGTTTTTAAAATATTTAATAATAAATAATTAAAACACAAGACAATACTACTATACCACAGTGCTATTCAAGAGTTCAGAGATCACACAGAAACTTAAAATAATTCCATAGTACAGTTCTGACATAACAGAAAAACACTTAGTCTAATCTTTATAGTCCTAGCTATTTCTACAAGAAAACATACTTCTAAAGTAACTTACTTACATAGAGCAAGGCAGTGCTGAGTTAGATAGTCAAACAAAAATGCTTAACAATCTCTGGTTCTCACTGTTTGAATTGAAACTCCAGTTCTGATAAACATTACATCATCTTTTTCACCCTTCCTGGCGTTCCCAAGCTACACATTAACTGCATTTACATTCTTTTACATTTAGAGCAATAAAGGACATTCCATATGTAAATTCTGGTCATTAACTTTAACCTTAGAACAATAGGCAGGATGCTTACTCCATACTCATCAACTCCAAATTCTAACTTCAAAGGACCAATAAGAAATGCTTGACTTAGTTTTCCTTACAGCAGATGGCAATGTTGCCACATTGTTGAAACAGCATTTATTTACATTTAAGACACAAGCATGTATTTTACATTTATATTTACAAATGCCAGAATTATGTATCAAATTATATTTGACTAGGGTAGTAGCCTTCACTCTTCTCTACCAGTCTTCAAACATGCACAGATTTTTTTATGTGGAAAATATTCATCCACTATATTTCCAAAGCATCATAATGGCCATATATAATTATCTCATAGGTCACTGCCCTGATAAGCTAAGTTTTCAGAAAAACAGAACATTTATCCCAAAATTACATGACCCAGGCATGAGACAAAATCTCTTCCTAATTACAGTAGGAACACCACCATTCCGCATAACATTTTTATTTCATCCCCACTTAACAGCCAATTTTCCTACGGAAAGTATCCACAAAAAATCTGAACACACTACCTATGCCTGAAATCTTTTCTTCCTATTAGCTGCTCCCTGTTTAATTGGATCAAAGAATTAAAAAGAAAATCCCTAAGTACCAGCATTCCTTGTTTTAGGAAAGGGATCTAAAAATAATATCCAGCCCATGATTTTCTTAACCTTCAACATAGCCCCTGTAAAAAGAATCTGTTCCATTTCTTACCTTCATCAGAAAAAAAAGTACCATGACTTTCTGTTGCATACATATGAAGTATGAGAAGATGTATGCAAAACACAGAAAAACAGTATAAAAACGAAGACTGCAAAAAAAAGTACTGACTAGAGAAGCCCCAGTCCTCCCTTGTCTTCCTTATTGTATATACAGAACATCTCTTTTCATAGATTCCCAAAATGGCTGAAAAATAAAGTGCAATTAACTTTATTCCAAAGTAGTAGGAAAGGAGAATAATTCTACTCAAGTATTGCAGTCCCCCCCCAAAAAAACAAATGGAGCAGATTTTTTACTTTTTTTTTATATATATGAAGGGTCAACCCAAACATCTCCACATACAGTATATACAATAAACTAAAGTATCCAATCAGCTTACCCATCAATCAAAACCACTTTCTCTGTCCTTAAAGAAATCCACATAACCTTAACAGAAGTCATAGAGAAAGGGATATTAAAAAGTGCCCCAACACAACCATAACAAAACCATTTATCCTTATAAGAGATAAACCCACTTACTGTAATTTGGCCAATATACAGTAAAAAAAAAAAAAAAAAAAAAAAAAGCCCAGTCCAAGACATATGTTTTCCCACAAAAACTAAATCATCTGCTGATATTATCGTAAGGGGAAACAAAACAAATGTAAAATAAATAAATAGTACCTCAGGAAAGAAGTATTCTGGCTGGGGACTTACCTTTGATCACCTGCAATGTAACTGCATTCATCACTAAGCCAAAAGGCGAGGGGTCAAATGAACACTCTTTGTGGGATTCTTAAAGACTACCAAAAACTCTACACTATGTATACACTTTATGTAAGCTTTCTGAGTGAATAGAAAGCAAATGTTTTGTGGTAGAGATGTTCCTAAACTCAGAAAAGTTAACCTCAAGGTATACACAGAGTGCATCTTGTGTTAACCTTTATAAGTACCCTGTCTTTTTTCAAGTCCTTCATGAAGTTTGATGCTTCTCACAGACCAGTGACTAAAGGATAAACCAAAGATACAAAATGCACATTCTGTAAAAGATGTCAAACCTTCCTAGAAAACCCGTACTCCCATATTATATCCCATATACTGTTGGGTCTAACTGACTCAGAAGCTTTCCTAATATCACACACAGCAACATAGCCATCCAATTCCTTATTCTGAAATAGGTTCATAGATTAGTACTAAGCTAACTGCCCTTGTGAGCCTAGCCAATTATCCCTTGTGAGCCTCAAACCCTGCACCTTGTGTTTGTAAGGCAAACACCTTAACCATTAGGCCACCCTCCCACATTTGAACAGTTTCCTCATATCCCTATCGGGGACATAATATACACCTGTACCCACGAGCTGATTCAAACCTTTAATCTTCTT
The DNA here is from genome assembly GCF_019279795.1 of Protopterus annectens. Lineage (NCBI taxonomy): Eukaryota > Metazoa > Chordata > Ceratodontiformes > Protopteridae > Protopterus > Protopterus annectens. The sequence continues at coordinate 844,651,741 of NC_056750.1, forward strand.
ATTCCAAAGCAAACCTATCACAATTTTATAATCAAAAATTTTCAAAAGAATAGATCTCCAGAACTCTAAATTGCTTCTATAACCCTTGTTTTTCCAAATCAGCTTCACCACCGTCTTACATATTGACTCAGGAACCAAAACAGACAGAAGCAATTTGTCCAAGATCTATAAAAACACTGTTTTTTCTTCATCAAGCATAATTTCATAAAAGTCCTAGCTCAAACCTTCCTCACCAGGTGCAGACTGTCCTTGTCCCTTACACAAATCCATGTTTACATGTCCTGTGGTAAAAGGGCCGCTCAACAATGCCGCAGCTCAGCATTAAGATGAGAAACTTCTAGAATGTAGAAACAAAGTTACCAACAGGACTAGATAATCTCTGTAAGTACCCCTTTACCTCATAATGTACTGTGTTTATCCATTACCTACCCCTCCATGACCATCAACTACTTCCCACCTCTCCTGTTCTCTTTGAAAACTAAGCACTAAAATAGGATTAACTGCCTCTTGTCAGTTTCAAACAGCATTGTTGTTTTTATAAAGCATCTTTAGTACACAATTTATTAATGTCAAAAAATCAACTTTTGCACACTGTAGCAGCCCATATAATTATTCCTAGTTGCCGTATAAAATTGCTCATTGCATTCCTTATACTCACATTTCTTATGTTAAAAAACATCATTTTCCACCAAACAATACAGTTGCCTATATCTGTCTTTGTAAAACACCACCATTTACACCAAGAAACATAAAAGACGTTTATAGTTATGTACTTTTGGCTAAAGGTATGCTTTACCTTAAAGAGGTATTTATCCCTGTTGTTTTCTTTATACCCTTCCCTACCCGGAGAACAATGCATTAGGTCTCCTCTGAAAAGAGGCCATTGGCCTACTAGAACTAACTTGGTCAACAAAGTGTAAATAAATAACCAAAAATAAATAACCACCATATCTATATGCACTGACACACACACACACACACACACACACACACACCTACTTACCTTCTCGAAGCATGGTCTGAAAAATACCAGCAATTCTACTTTTAAGAAAGAAGGGCTATGAGTACAATAAATAAATGTCTGTTTTATATTTATCCCTCTTTCAACTTCATACAGTCATAAAACATATGAGCCCAGTCAGCATTAATTTCTACATTACATCTCTTACATAGATTATCTTTATTATTTTATTCAAACAAAGGTGTATAAAAGATCTATGTAATTTTATAAAGTCTCAGACAATGGAATAGTTCTATAAGATTCAAAATATTGTTTATCTTGTTGAGTTGGTGGTCCCCATTAATAGAGGTGAAATAATTCCAGTATGAATCTACATAAAAGTTTCTGTCTGATAATTTTATGTATATATGAAAGTTTACCTTTATCAGAAACTTTATGCTGTAAATTTAATATCAAGTAATCAATCAGTTTTGGAATAGATTCTTTAACTGTTATAGACATTAGATCTATTCTATCAATGAGATGTTGTCTAAAGATCTGAACCTCTAACCAGCAAGTTTCTCTTAGATCAAATTCTTGTTTAAGAAATCTAGATTTTTAACGTTATTATCAGATATCAGCTGATACCAGTACTTTAGATCATTATCTATAGCTAAATGAGCTCCTTCAAGTATGTGTATACCCTGTATACATTATAGTACAATAAAATTCCATTCCCTTAGGGCATGAATATAAATTAATAACTATAATATTTAATGGGTAAACATATGTTTAGGTGTAATAAAGTACAAAATTCCTTTAGCAACCACAACATGGAGTTATTTACAATCATATTTTGTTTAAGGAGATTTTCAAGTGCATACTAATTAGCTCCCAATAATCTTTCCATTTTGTGATCTATTAATAAAGTAATAACTTTTAATGAGATATATATAAATTAAAGTCTGGAAGAAAACCCTTGAGACCAGCTTTGTAAGTTTCTTTAATGCAATCCTACAAGGTGCCCATAAGAAATTTAATTAGTGTATTCAGTTCTTGATAATTATTTGTAGGTGAAAGTAATTGATTGTATTAAGTATAAAATCTTGGGGAATATTATCATTTTAATAATTGTAAGTCTCCTCCATAGTAAAATATTATTCCAGGTATTAAAAAGATTTTGTATGTTAAGAAAACAGGTATTATAGTTATTATATATAATAGATTTAATATCTTTAGATAGTATTATACCTAAATAAGTTATCTGACCTGAATTGGGTACATATTTAGTAAAATCACTAATGAGAATATTTTTGTATATATAGGTAGTATTTTAGTTTTTCTTCATTGAATATTAAACCAGAAAAAAACTTTAAAATTCAAAATCATTTTATCAAATTAAAGACTGCAATAAGAAAGAATTAAAGGATCCTGCTGAAAAAAAAAAGTTTTTTATTAGAAACATCATGAAAACTGCATTCATCACTAAGCCAAAAGGCTGAGGGGAATTCGAATGGAAGAGCACTCTTTGTGGGATTCTTAAGAGACTACCAAAAACTCTACACTAATGTATACACTTTATGTAAGCTTTCTGAGGTGAATAGAGCGCAAATGTCTGGTGGTAGAGATGTTCCTAAACTCAGAAAACTTAACCCCAGGTTATACTCAGCGTGCATCTTGTGTTAACCTTTATAAGTACCCTGTCTTTTTTCAAGTCCTTCATGAAGTTTGATGCTTCTCACAGACCAGTGACTAAAGGATAAACCAAAGATACAAAATGCACATTCTGTAAAAGATGTCAAACCTTCCTAGAAAACCCATTACTCCCATATTATATCCCATATACTGTTGGGTCTAACTGACTCAGAAGCTTTCCTAATATCACACACAGCAACATAGCCATTCAATTCCTTATTCTGAAACAGGTTCATAGATTAGTACTAAGCTAACTGCCCTTGTGAGCCTAGCCAATTATCCCTTGTGAGACTCAAACCCTGCACCTTGTGTTTGTAAGGCAAACACCTTAACCATTAGGCCACCCTCCCACATTTGAACAGTTTCCTCATATCCCTATCGGGGACATAATTTACACCTGTACCCACGAGCTGATTCAAACCTTTAATCTTCTTATTCCAAAGCAAACCCATCACAATTTTATAATTAAAATTTTTCAAAAGAATAGATATCCAGAACTCTAAATTGCTTCTATAACCCTTGTTTTTCCAAATCAGCTTCACCACCGTCTTACATACTGACTCAGGAACCAAAACAGACAGAAGCAATTTGTCCAAGATCTATAAAAACACTGTTTTTTCTTCATCAAGCATAATTTCATAAAAGTCCTAGCTCAAACCTTCCTCACCAGGTGCAGACTGTCCTTGTCCCTTACACAAATCCATGTTTACATGTCCTGTGGTAAAAGGGCCGCTCAACAATGCCGCAGCTCAGCATTAAGATGAGAAACTTCTAGAATGTAGAAACAAAGTTACCAACAGGACTAGATAATCTCTGTAAGTACCCCTTTACCCCATAATGTACTGTGTTTATCCATTACCTACCCCTCCATGACCATCAACCACTTCCCACCTCTCCTGTTCTCTTTGAAAACTAAGCACTAAAATAGGATTAACTGCCTCTTAAATCAGTTTCAAACAGTATTGTTGTTTTTATAAAGCATCTTTAGTACACAATTTATTAATGTCAAAAAATCAACTTTTGCACACTGTAGCAGCCCATATAATTATTCCTAGTTGCCGTATAAAATTGTTCATTGCATTCCTTATACTCACATTTCTTATGTTAAAAAACATCATTTTCCACCAAACAATACAGTTGCCTATATCTGTCTTTGTAAAACACCACCATTTACACCAAGAGCAAGGCGTTTATAGTTATGGCGTACTTTTGGCTAAAGGTATGCTTTACCTTAAAGAGGTATTTATCCCTGTTGTTTTTCTTTATACCCTTCCTACCCGAACAATGCATTAGGTCTCCTCTGAAAAGAGGCCATTGGCCTACTAGAACTAACTTGGTCAACAAAGTGTAAATAAATAACCAAAAATAAATAACCACCATATCTATATGCACTGACACACACACACACACACACACACACACACACCTACTTACCTTCTCAAAGCATGGTCTGAAAAATACCAGCAATTCTACTTTTAAGAAAGAAGGGCTATGAATACAGTAAATAAATGTCTGTTTTATATTTATCCCTGTTATAAGTATGTCCCCTGGCTGCCCCAACTGAAATCAAAAGTCATTCAAAAGGGTAAGACGCTTTGACTTGATTTCCTACATTGTATCTTTTTCATAAAGCAGCTAAGGTCACCCACTTACACTGCCTGGTGGGAAACACTTAGATAAACTGCCAAAGTTGTGAACAATTAAAGGCGTTCATTCACATTAGTACTAGGATATAAAACAATTAAACAAAAAATTTCAGTATGCATATGACAATCCACTAAAATCACTCAACCTGAAGAAATAGCTATAACATCCAAAAATGTAACCTTTGAGGAAGCTAACACAGCAGTACTCAAGCAAGTGTCCACAACCATTCTCCAAAAAGTATCCCATCCCTGACAACACCATTGTTTTCTTCCGCTCAACTGAGGTCAGTTGTTGAGCATCTACCAGACCAATAACATCTGCCAAAACAGACATACACCACTCAAAAAACACCAAATGCCATGTTTGTGTAATGGCACTATTAACATTCAAATAATTTCCTTTTATGCTTCTTGACCTGCTAATAATCACATTCCCCTCCACTTCTTCTTTTTAATTATCAGCTAAACAAGAATCCACCTACATATCTTCCTTTACATCAACATCAGCAATATATTCCCCTTCACTGTTATCACTCTGAAAAACTGATGCCACTGTAAGAATCCTAATGGACTGATCTAACACTAAAGAATCCTCCACATCTATGGAAATAGTACCCTGGGCCAGAGAAGAAACAAACATCCAAAAAGACTCCTTCCTGATGCTTAACCAAGTAGGTACCTGCTGGGAACATGTGGATCAATGAACAATGCCCCCCCTGTCATCAGTAGAAACAGAAGGTTTCATATGCACCTCACTGGAAACTTCTACTGGGGCCCCAGCTGTACCACATGCAAATCCTCACAAGCAGCCCCCACCAGTTCATCATCCTTCTGACCTTCTGGACTATCAACTGAACAAAATCGTCCAGCAAGTTCCATAGCTACAGCAGGATTCACACATCCCCTACCAAACAATCAGACCAAGCACAGCTTTTACCATTATGCCCAGACATGGCATATTGATAACATTTCTTTCATGGACAATCAGCACATTGAGAACATTAATTTCATGGACAGTCAGCAAGTAGATGTGCATCAGTTCCACTTGGATATCTAACATAATGTCCAGTGCCCCTAATCCCCTGTACAGTAGTCTGCAGCATAATGTCCAGTGCCCCTAATCCCCTGTATAGTAGTCTGCAGCATAATGTCCAGTGCCCCTAATCCCCTGTATAGTAGTCTGCAGCATAATGTCCAGTGCCCCTAATCCCCTGTATATTAGTCTGCAGCATAAAGTCCAGTGCCCCTAATCCCCTGTATATTAGTCTGCAGCATAATGTCCAGTGCCCCTAATCCCCTGTATATTAGTCTGCAGCACAATGTCCAGTGCCCCTAATCCCCTGTATATTAGTCTGCAGCATAATGTCCAGTGCCCCTAATCCCCTGTATATTAGTCTGCAGCATAATGTCCAGTGCCCCTAATCCCCTGTATATTAGTCTGCAGCATAATGTCCAGTGCCTCTAATCCCCTGTATATTAGTCTGCAGCATAATGTCCAGTGCCTCTAATCCCCTGTATATTAGTCTGCAGCATAATGTCCAGTGCCCCTAATACCCTGTTTATTAGCCTGCAGCATAATGTCCAGTGCCCCTAATCCCCTGTATATTAATCTGCAGCATAATGTCCAGTGCCCCTAATCCCCTGTATATTAGTCTGCAGCATAATGCCCAGTGCCCCTAATCCCCTGTATATTAGTCTGCAGCATAATGTCCAGTGCCCCTAATCCCCTGTATATTAGTCTCCAGCATAATGTCTGGTGCCCCTAATCCCCTGTATATTAGTCTGCAGCATAATGTCCAGTGCCCCTAATCCCCTGTATATTAGTCTGCAGCATAATGTCCAGTGCCCCTAATCCCCTGTATATTAGTCTGCAGCATAATGTCCAGTGCCCCTAATCCCCTGTATATTAGTCTGCAGCATAATGTCCAGTGCCCCTAATCCCCTGTATATTAGTCTGCAGCATAATGTCCAGTGCCCCTAATCCCTGTATATTAGTCTGCAGCATAATGTTCAGTGCCCCTAATCCCCTGTATATTAGTCTGCAGCATAATGTCCAGTGCCCCTAATCCCCTGTATATTAGTCTGCAGCATAATGTCCAGTGCCCCTAATCCCCTGTATATTAGTCTGCAGCATAATGTTCAGTGCCCCTAATCCCCTGTATATTAGTCTGCAGCATAATGTCCAGTGCCCCTAATCCCCTGTATATTAGTCTCCAGCATAATGTCCAGTGCCCCTAATCCCCTGTATATTAGTCTGCAGCATAATGTCCAGTGCCCCTAATCCCCTGTATATTAGTCTCACAGAATACTTTGCAGTGAAATAGCATTATGTTCTTTTCAAGTAATGCATACCTGCCATACATCAGTCCACATCTCCCTCTCATTAGTTATCAAAGTAAGAGTATGTGTACAGCCCAACATAAAGCAGAAAATATTGTCTTACATAAGATTTCAACACTATGCCAGTTCAGTCCTTTCTTTAAAGCAGAGAAATCCCAACAAAGAAATGCTCATTCCAAGGATCAATATGCAGTTCGGCACACAATTTTAAAAAAAAAAAAAAATGAAAGCCTCAAAAGCCAGTTTACAAAAATGTTCTGTGCCCAACTGAGCTAGGGAAAGATATCTTAAAGCCCAATGGCTTTATCAAAGAGTCCTCTACAAAATAATGCTCCACCATCTTTGTAGTTTTAGCTAATATCTAAAGAAAAGACCATTTTCTGAGCAAGAAATTATCTTACCTCCTCTTCACTGCCACAGCCACAGAAGCAGAACTCCTTACAGCACTACCATTCACTGACTTCGGTGGAAGCATGTCTGGTCCCATAGCACCATTCTGACCAGAAACAGGAGCATAAACTGCCCCCACAGCAGGCAAATGATCCATGGCATCTACCTAACAAAGGGCCAGCGACTCACCCAGGTGGGTCTGCTACAGTAATAAGCTGATGTAAAACACTATTTCTTGATTGACAGGACTGCTGTTTGCAGGAAACAGAAACAATAGCAATGAAATCAGGTGACAACACTCTATCTGAAGTTAGGCTACCATTTATCTCCATCCATTGTCTGGACATACTCTCCATTGCCCTCTAGCAAAAAGAGAAGGGACAGTTCCCTGGTCAAATGTCCCCTAGTCAGAATAATGCATTAGGTCTCCTCTGAAAAGAGGCCATTGGCCTACTGGGACTAACTTGGTCAACAAAGTGTAAATAAATAACCAAAAATAAATAACCACCATATCCAATTTACACACAAACACATATCTTCTTTAAGTAGAGAAGTCAAATTTGTATACAGACAGCAAATTCATTACTCAGCATGAAGAGTTTCAGCTGTCTGATAATTTCTTGCTGACCTTTATGAGCATCCCTGGTACTATCACTAAGTTACGGAATGCTAAATGAAGAAGCAGTGCTATTCGCAATGTCATTTTCTTGAGTATTATGTATTCTACAAAGATAAAAAGTTATTTGCTGAGTGGATAAAATATGTGTTGCATAAAAACTAATTAAATTTAAAAAAGCAGAATCCCATTCAAGCTCAGCTGGATAATTCTCTTGACTTGTGTCAAAATTGGTAAAAATGGTGAACATGTTAGCAGCATTTTTGAGGTATTGTCTATAACAAATTGAAAAATTATCAAATAAACAGGATTATAGTTGCATGGGTTATGCTTTTTGCAACTTCTTCCTGAGCAACACTACAGGGAAGAAGGATAAACCTCAAGAACACATGGTGTTTAAGTGCCTTCAACATCTTCAGCTTCAGTTTCAACTGTTTAAGGCGGTTTGTAGCGAACATACTAGCAACAATCTGATAAAAACACAAACCAGACAATTATTGTATTAGAAAACAATGAAATAAATAAGTATCGGTTATGTGATAATAAAAGAAAGTGAGATGCAGAAATAAAAGCCAACAATGGTTAACATGGCACTTATTTGAAAAGGTCATCATTTCAAGCCGGGACAATCAAAAGAATCTTGGTTATTGTACGATATCATCATGGAATGCCATTTCAAGTAAGAGCAGTGGTCTTTAGACTTCAGTATTCATGTCAACTTTGAAGACTTTGCATTTCCTTTCTTCTAAAAAATCTGGTAAGTACAAAATCAGATGGAAATATTTCTTACAATCATGTAAAGTAAGAAGGGGGCTATGGAAATATTTCTTACAATCCTGTAAAGTAAGAAGGGGACTTTTTTGGAGAAGCGAAATATAGTTTATTAAGAATAAAGAAACCGTGTGTAAGTAGTGCAACATTTACAGAAAAGAGAAAAGGCCTAGGTACGTTAAAAGTTTGTGAATAGGTACTTTGTATTTTGCTGTGTTTAATATTCCTGCCTGGCTTCTTCATTGTGTACATGTCAGCTGCTCCAAATTATGCAGAACATTCTTGATTTTTCCTCATATTTCTGACCTGACTGATAAATGTTTTGGTTTCTTGTTAAACCACTAAGGATTACAGTCAGTCTGATATTAGAATGTCATAATCATTATTGTCTGGAAATAAACTTGATATACTGTTACCTTTTTAAACTGATTTAGAGTAATATTTAAAATTGTCCCTGACTGTGGGCCTTTGTCTCTCCATTATTTTTGGCTTTGTCAAGAATTCCTGGGAAAAGGCATTAAGAGCTAGGACTCAGTCTGTTCCAGGGTTTGTGATGTTAGTCTCCCTATAACTGTAGTGTAGGTATATGATTAAAGTATTTCAACGTGAAATAATTATCAGTGGATTTGTTCTATGTAGGTCCCTTAATGTATACAAAATGTTATACTCCATTCTTTAGACCTTCAGGTAACTTTATGTCACCAACAAGTAGCAGTTCATTTCCTTGCTCCTTATATGATTCAAGGTACTGATAAAAAAGTTTCTGAAAACATTTATTTAAGAATTTATTTATTTAAGTTAGGCATACTAGATTGGCAAACCAATTTTCAGCTATGTCCTACTGCACAGTGAAACAGTACAGATGGAGCCTTGTGCATTGGCACAGATAGTCACATGTTACTGATAAATGTACCGCAGAATATAGTAAAGAAAACAGTACAGAAAATAACAATGAAACAAATACTAAACACTTACACTGAACCATCAGTTGTATTCTGTGCTTATGGCTTGTGGCTGATATACTGAGATATGTTTTTGGAGAGGACAGGATGAAGGCAATTGTATGAGGCCACAATTGGTCAGTGATTTTTCAAACCTGCTTTAATTAAATTAGATGTAAGTATGTTTCTGCTAGTGAATGGGAGTATGTTCCAAATTGTGGGAACGCCGGTTGAGAATGGCCCTTGGAGAACTGGAGTTCAACTAAGGCCAGTGGGTCCATGGTGGGTGATTGCAATGAGTATTTTAATGGTGTATACTTCGAGTGACCCAGCGGGCGGCCACGGTGGTGCAGCGGTTAGCGCTGTCACCTCACAGCAAGAGGTTCTCTGGTTCGATCCTCAGCTGGGTTGCCTTCTGTGTGGAGTCTGCATGTCCTCCCTGTGGTCGCGTGGGTTTCCTCCAGGTGCTCCGGTATCCTCCCACATCCCAAAGACATGCTGTACATGGATTGGATACTCTAAATTGGCCCTAGGTGTGAGTGCGTGCGTGTGTGTTCCTTCTGTGGAAGGTTGGGCGCCGGGCTGGCAACTCAACACCGTAAAACTCCACTGCCAATCATGAGCAGACAGGTGATCCGCTGTGGCGACCCCTAATCGGGAAAAAGCCGAAAGAAGAAGAAGATACTTCGAGTGACCCAGTGATGCAGTAATGCTCAAGACTGAGTTTGTAAGCTAAGGAGCCATTTAGGAGAGTGGACATTTGTGTAATGGGAAGTAGACTGCCCTTCCTCAGACTGGCCCAGTGATGTTCTGCACTTGGAGCTCATCATAAACTTGGCAGTTTTATTTAGAGTCTTTGGTAATTGGTAGGAAAGTTGCTGGAAGTGACTGTTCTAAGGTGAAAAGAAGTGCACCCGTGACAACTGTAAATGTGCCTTTCCTCAACATAATATGAGAGACTTTTGTAACAAATGTTAAGATTTGTCAAGCTTGTGTAGAAGTGAAGTGAAGTCTAGCCATAAGCTAAGTATTTCAATTATTTAATTGTTTGCAGGAAGCCATCTTATGAAAACATTGTCCAGTTCTCAGAGGTGCAGTTAACTCTCTTAAGTTGTTCCAAAGAGTATTGCTTCACTTCTTTTTGAAGCTGGACGTACCTTATTTGGCCACTGATTTACTTTTATTAATTCCCTTGCTTATTGAACAGTCTGAGAACCAGATAGCAAGGTTGTCTACAAAGAATAAAACGGATAGCAGGGTAGTTGAAAGAAAAAGAAAAAAAAAGCAAATAATATAAATAAATGCAGTCATGGGGTATCTCAGCAGTAACTGCAGTGGGATGGAACAGAGTTTGGTTCAGCTTGACTCTTTGACCCCTTAGTAGAACATTTCATTGGGTGGCTTGTGGAGATTCAGTGAGTTAAAGCTTCTTGTGGAATGTTTAAAGATAATTGCTGTCAATTTAGCGTTGCCTGTGTAGCACAGGATGGTATTGGGTACAACATTTAGACATGGTGCTGTGATCCATGTGGAAGCCATGTTGCTGCCTACACATTAGACCATAGTAATTAAAGTAGGAGGCCAGCTGACTGGATACTGCCTTCCTTGAGATTTTGGCAGGGTGAAAACAGATAGGACTTTAGATTTCCAAAGACTGTGATGTCCTTTGCTTACACAGAGGGGATGATTGTAACACCTTTCCATAATTTGATGAAATCACTGGACTGGAAGGATAGTTAATAATGTGACACAGTGATTTAAAGATAAACATGCCTTTTGCTTTTAAGAACTTGGGAGCAGTTACATCTGATACCAGAAAGAAATAGCTGTGGATTGACCTCAGGCTGGCCTCTGCCAGGGTCATTTCACAGAGTTTTAATATTAGAATGAAACCCTACAGATATCCAAGTATTTGTCTGTGTGTGTAGTGTTGTTTACTGATACGTGCCTTAACAAGCATCAAAAAAACTTTGAGAACATATCAGCAACATGTTAGGTGACTTTGGTAGAATAGAAAGTTAATAACCACCTTGCTAGACATTCATTATATTGTCAAACAGACTAGATTGATGTGAGTTGTTATATGTGGATTTTGTTTTGTTAATCAGTTTTTACACTGAATGAGACTGTAGTACTTTAAAAATGGTCCATGTAAACTTCTGAACTTTGGCTCCATTTTGATTGTTATAATATTCCAGGGTGCTGTTGTAGTGATGAAGCTCGCAGTAATAGCAGGATATTACTTTTTCTGCAGAGGGAGTGTTTAGCACATGCTATAGGGAACTACTGCAACGTGTACCTAGATATATGGCCAGCCGCTTCTGCTGATCTGTGCTAGAATGCTATTGGAGCGATGTGTGACTAGAATGCCACTAAAGTCTGATGATTTAGTTGTAAGAATAGATGATGAGAATGCATTGATCCCTGAACAAGGGTGACGGAAGCTTTAGTGAGGAATGTCTGTCATGGGCATTAGTGTGACATATGTACCGAGTGGGTTAGTAGGGAATGTGACTAGTTTAATGAAGGAGTGTTTAGGTGACACAGTGTAATGCTTGGGTCACAATAAACATTAAAATCATTGAGTATGTGTCTGTTAGACTGATTAAGGTGGGGAGTCATATTTTCTAAGATGAAGTATTCTCCAAAGAGTGAAGTAAGTGGAGAACACTACAAAAAGGCCTGTAATTAGTTTAAAACAACTCCCAATTAGTCACATGCAAATTGACCAATAGGCTCTAGATCTGTTTTGTAAGTGGATGGTGTCATAGTATTACTAGTGATATATCTGGAGACTAATTGCAATAAGCCATCTCCACACTTCCAGCCAGGTCATTAATTCTAGAAGGAATGGGAAAGACTGTCAATGGGTTTAGGCATGACGTCTAATGGCTTTAGTCAGGAGTCACTGACTGCTGTTATGGCAGGCTGGAGAGAGTACAGCCATTGGTTAGGATGTGTACATTTGTTTCTCAAATGTCTGACTTTGTAATAAACAAGTCTGACACATTTGCATGTACTAAAAGCGTTCTGAGCCAGGCCATGACTGAAGTGTATCTCTCCTTGTAGCATGACACCAATAAATGCTTACATATAATGTATAACTTAGCAGTGATGGACTTCTAACAAACTTGAAGAAATTTACTGAATTTATTGAAGATGCATTTGTATGGGGTAATGACTGCAACTGTTCTAAATGACATCATATGGGGTGCAAACTAGGGTAGTGGGGGGCAAATTAGAGATATGAAGGATTGTTGAGTGACAGATTGCAGATTAGTACTCTTAAGGTCAGTGTATGTATTGCTGCTTGTATATAATGCACTCTGGGAGACAAAAGAGTAACAGACCCTGTGAATAACAATGACACCAGGTAATGTTGTGGCATTGTGAGAGGTGGTCAGTAGCAGGGATGCAGCCAGGAGTATCCCCTGCCCCAAAAAGTAGTTCTCAACCTCAGAATCATCTCTATCTTCCTCATCATCACCCCCTTTTTCCCATTTTGTCTACTTGGGGTCAGGTGTCACATTAACTGTTGCCACGTCTATTGTTTCAGTTCTACTCTTCTTCCTTTTTCAATAGTTATGCCTGACCCTTGCGGGTCTTCTGTCACACAATCTGTCCATCTGTTTGTCAGATGTCCTTGTTTTCTCCTGCCTCCTTCCTGTCTCCCAAATCATCTTTAACATATAAGCTTCTGCTTGCCTTCTGTGACATTCGTATGCTACACACTGCCCCTGTGCCAGTTGGCTGTAACCCCTCTAATTCTAGCATTGACCTCATCATCCTGAGTTAACTTCTCTTCAACTATCTCTCCCACATACTGGAAGCTGTTATCCTGTTCAGATATTCCCCTTCTGTCTCAGTTTTCAGTTACTTTTGATTTCCCCATTTGTTGCCATGACACCAAATAGAAGACAAACTTAACACACAGAACATGCAGTAGTACAAAGTTATCCCTAATAAACACAAGACATATGATAGGAAGTACCTATGACAACAATATACATGCGAATTGTAAAAAACATCTGACAATTCCTGCTTCCATGAAAGTAGGCAATCAAATAAGCCCCTACATGTGTGTATGTTGTGCCTGTTTGCTGAAGATACAGTAAAAGCAGAATATCATTGAACACAGTCCCCAAAGAAAAATACACTCGACTAACTGCACTGAATGTCCCCAAAGAAAAATACACTTGAGTAACGGCACTGAATGTCTCCAAAGAAAAATACACTCGACTAACTGCACTGAATGTCCCCAAAGAAAAATACACTTGAGTAACGGCACTGAGTGTCCCCAAAGAAAAATAAACTCTGACTAATGGCACTGAACGTCCCCAAAGAAAAATACACTCTGACTAACGGCACTGAACGTCCCCAAAGAAAAATACACTCTGACTAATGGCACTGGGCACCTGCAGAACACTGCAACTGTTGCACATACAAATAAGGGACATCCTTTTCTGATTACTCATAATTTATTTGATTATATTATTGTTGTTCTCACTGATCAATTCTCATTTAGCCGCATTTTTTATACATAGTAACTGCAAGGTCTTCATATTTCTGCTGATATGAAGCATATCTAAGTAGTGTTCAGTGTACTGTCAACAGTATTCTAATGACCCTATACATGGTCAGATGACAATGATGAATTCATTGCGGCACTAAACTAGGAGTTTCCTACTTAGTTAACATAAACAGCTATTTAAATTATTCACACATTTCCATTCACAAAATACAGTCCATGTTTTCCGTAAAGCAGTTGTAAGAAACAAAAAGCAAGGGGTCATAGATAAAACCCAGCTGAGGATGAATACTGAAATACAAACCTAAAATACTTACATTGTACCACTGAACACAATATCAGGTGTTATGATGGATTGAAAGTGATGTTCGAATTTCAATTTGCCATCGATTGTAACCGCTATCAGTTTAGTATTTGGTACTTGCTCATTTTCTGTAACCCCTATCAGTTTAGTATTTGGTACTTGCTCATTTTCTGTAACCCCTATCAGTTTAGTATTTGGTACTTGCTCATTTTCTGTAACCCCTATCAGGTTAGTATTTGGTACTTGCTCATTTTCTGTAACCCCTATCAGTTTAGTATTTGGTACTTGCTCATTTTCTGTAACCCCGATCAGTTTAGTATTTGGTACTTGCTCATTTTATGTAACCCCTATCAGTTTAGTATTTGGTACTTGCTCATTTTCTGTAACCCCGATCAGTTTAGTATTTGGTACTTGCTCATTTTCTGTAACCCCTATCAGTTTAGTATTTGGTACTTGCTCATTTTCTGTGCTATTGTTTGAGGTAATACTGAAAAGGATTGTATTTTGAGCAGATCATTTAATAAGTGTTGGGAGTCATCAATCCAAGATGTGATTGATGTGAAGGATTCTTGGGTTATTGTTTGTTGTTCTGTTAGGATGAGGGCAGAGCAGATGAGGGTGGAGTCATCTGCATGCTGAATGAGTGAGGCATGTTTGGCTACAGTGTATAAGTCATTTATGAACCTGTTAAATAAAAGTGGTCCTAGTATGGATCCTTGTAGTACTCCTACGGCAGTATGGATCCCTGTAGTACTCCTATGGCAGTTTAGATCCCTGTAGTACTCCTACGGCAGTATGAATCCCTTTAGTACTGCACAGTAATGGGTAGGAATGGTGAGTATTTTTGCTGCTGTTTGACATCTTGATGTTTACTTGTTAGGGTCCTTTGAAACCATGAGACAGCAGGAGAGGAGAGGCCTAAGACTGAGAGTCTTTGTAATAGATTTGTATGAGAAACAATGTCAAATGCCTTTGACAAATCTAAGAGTAAAAAATCAGACTACGTTGCTTGAGTTTCTATTTTTATCCCTGGTATCCATAAAGTGAAGAAGGATAGATGTTGCACTGTGGTTAGGCCAAAATCCATGACGAGTAGATTATTGGTGGTTAAGCAGTGAAGTACTTGTGTATGTGTACACTTTTCCAAGATTTGGTCAATGGGAATATGATTGCTTTGGGACTGAAATTAGAGAATTCATTTAATGGTCCTCCTTTGTGGAGGGGGAAATTATTAAAAATTAAGCTTTTTTGCAGATAGATGAGACATGATATTCCAAGACACAGCTGTTAATTAGTATAGAAATATCATATGCTATGGCTTCAGCAGCAGTTTTCAGATATTTGGATGTGAGGTTGTCTGCAGCTTGACTGGAGATTTTCAGTTTTTGTAAGTATTTCTTGTAGCAGTCACAATAGGTTTCAGTGGGAAATTGCCAGTGTTTGTGTTGGCTTGGGAAGGGAGTTGTGTGTTGTCCTTAATTACTGAGATTAGTGTTTGAAGGAAGTAGTTGTTGAACTTAGTTGTTATAGTGTCGGGCGAGAGATTGGGGGAGGGTTTAGGATGGAGGCCATTGCCTGGGTTGATCAGGTGTTGGACAGATGTCCAGAATAATTTGGCATTATTTAGATTTGTAGTTTGCAAGCTGGTAATGTATTTTGTCTTGTTCTAAGTTATATTTGGCCTTATTTCTTAGCTGCCTGAATTTTATGAGATTTTCCTAGCTTTTGTTTATATAACATGTTTTTCAAGTCTTGCCTCTCACTTTATAAGTTGTCTGGCTATAAGGGATAACCGTGGAGTAGGATTGTTTTTGACTTGCTTGTTTCTTAGGGGAGCATGTTTATTTAGTAAGCTAGTAAAGGCTTTATTGAATTCTAAAATGGCTTTGTCTAAGGTTGGTGTCTTTAGAAAGTTCCAATTATATTGTTTCAATTTAGAGATAAAGTTATCTGGATTATAGCTGAATAGACTGCATACTGATTTATAGAGATTTTGTTTGATTGAACAGTTTACGGTCCTAGTAATGGAATTTTGTATGTGGTTACTTCTGTTCTCTGGTAGAGTACTTGTGGCTAAGATATTACTTGGTTTTGCTGATAGCATCCAATCTAGAATAGTGGCCTTTGCTGAGGGTTTGGTTTGTCTAGTTGAGGTATTCATGAATTGTAAAAAGCCATAGAAGTTTATGCTGGTACTCTGGGTATTGGATAGAAGTTGGGTCCACTCTATATTTAGATCTCTGAAGATAAGGGTCTCATGAGGTATAGGGGAGATTATTTAGAAATTACTATTGAAAATATCAAGATTTGCTATCTATATTTGCAACAAAGAATGGGTTTTACAGTCCATATCTGCTGCAGAATTATTTGGAAGTATGGCACAAAGGTACCACACACACCTTTGTTGAAGAAGACTGTGGGTTCTATTCCCACACCAGTTAGATTGATTGCTGATACTGCAGTGCAACATGGGGGAGGTGCTGTACTCCTGAGTGGGTTGTCCTTTGGATGAGATGTTAAACCAAGGCCCCATCTG
This sequence comes from Protopterus annectens, assembly GCF_019279795.1. Taxonomy (NCBI): domain Eukaryota; kingdom Metazoa; phylum Chordata; order Ceratodontiformes; family Protopteridae; genus Protopterus; species Protopterus annectens. The sequence goes on from NC_056750.1 coordinate 844,668,448, forward strand.
CTTGAGTTGGTGGTAACTTCAGTGGATGTAAAAGATCCCACGTCACCTATTCATAACAGTAAAGTCAAAGTAAACTTTATTGTCGATCAGATATACACAGCAGTGCAAGCTGAACAAAATGATGTTGCTTTGGTCCCCGTGCAAGACATAACAATGAACACATAGCTTGAATGACAGTAAGACTAATGCACATACAGTAATAATTAAAATATTAACAACACAATAAATTACCGCAATTGGGCAGGACTACATTAGACAGTTGCAAGACTATGACTTCACATTGTGATTGCTTAGAATATTGCACTTCATCAGTTGTAGTATGATATATTCCGATGGTCATATTGCACATGTATGGAGTGGTGACTCACTCCTGACTATTGCACATTCAGGAAGTAATAGCATAAGAAATAAGGCTAACTGCACCAGTCACTGAAGCGATTTGCAAGAGTGATTGCTATAGCTGATACTGATCTATTATTCACTGTCATGTCTGACATTCAAGTTGAGCAGCCCTATGGATAGAGGGAAGAAGCTCCTGTTCAGTCTAGATGTTTTGCAGTGTAAGCTGTGAACTGCCTGCCCAAGGTAAGGCGGACGTACATGCCATGTGCACGGTGAGTGAGATCGGTGATTTTCTTGGTTCCCTGAAGTCCTGGTCAAATTTATCCCAGTAGTATAAATAACACCTCAGGTCTCCTCTGAAAAGAGGCTACTAGCCTTGTGGGACTAACCCAGTCAAGAAGGGACTAACACAGTCTTCTATAAATGAAAATAAATAAATAAACTGAAAAGCACTACACCCACATCTATTGATCTGACATCAACTCATACACACACAAAGACAAACACACTTCTCTGCACTACCCCACTATTAATTTATTCACTATTGTAAAGCACACTGACAGTTTAGAGTAATATATACACAGTAAGATGCTGTCCGGTTCAATTCTCAGCTAGAGCGTCTTCTGCGTGGAGACATGCGTGAATAGGCGTACCTTCGTTGAAGGTTGTGCTTCAGGGCTGGTAACTCGGCACGTAAAAATCAACTACCAATCATTAGCAGACCGGAGTTCCACTGTGGCGACCCCTAACTGGGAAAAGCCGAAAGACACAACAACAATATGTATGGTTCAATAGGCTCTGTATAGACAATACATCAGTACAAGTTTAAAAAAACTGATGTGACAGTGGTCTGGATTCAAGTTTAAAAAAATGATGTGACAGTGATCTGGATTCTAAACACCAAAAGTTTAACATTAGCAAGTGTCTTCAAGAGAAAAAAGCCTTAAAACTAGAGTTACAGATCTGAACAGGAAAAAAGACGTGTCATGCAGAATACCCAATTAAAGAGAACTTTAATACTGGCTGTATCCAGTAAAAATCCTTAACTCGGGTATTACCCACTGAAATGGGAATAAGAAAGCCTTAACACAGATATTGTCCATTTAAATGCAATCGACTGGGACAGCTTAAATGTATGTATAGCTGTATAGTCAAGTATTTAAGCAAGTAAAAACTGACTAACATCGCTGTGCATCACTACAAAGACAGACTGTGGCAGGCAGACTTATCAGATATTTCATCACTTCCACCAATGGCATTCATTTGGAAATAGTCTTTTAAGAAATGGTAACACTTAACAAAAGTTTCCACCTACAACAGCTAAAATTATGCACATATTTCATTGCAGCAAATGTGTTTTACAATGAATATGAAATTTATAATGATTAGACATATGCTTATCTCAAAACATTAGTGATACACATAAGACTAATGTGGCATTCTGTACTAACTGTATACAGATTCACTTATAAACATATATTGACTAATATACTAAAGTTATGACTTTAATGCTAACTGTAAGTCTGTCAGTCTATTTTGCTCTAAACGTTAACATTAAAATAAGACGGCGTTGTTAGTACTGTAGTACTATTTTAAGACACCGACTAGAACCACGTTTTCAACCTAATGCATACATATTCAGATCCCAGCAACAGCTATCACTTGGCAGACAGTTATGTTTCTTCCTTTTTGTAAACTAGAACAGTTTTTATATAACATACTGTATGTTCACAGTAGAAACGTTTCTTTCGCTGCCTTCTTTTCAGATGGTCAGGCTATTGTGTTTATAGCCATATGTACACCTTGTTTAGGGGATTCTGACCCCGAAAGCAACTTCTTATTCCCTTGCTGGTCACTGATGTTTCGTGGAATACAATACTTGGACAAGGCCTCTGCTAAACTTCGTTATAACTACCTCATACGTATTCTGTGCTCAGACTAATAAAGTATAGCCATTTCCTTTGTTGCCTCCTGTCATCATTCATTCAGGTCATACCAGTACTCCTGTCCATTGCCAGGACTGCCTGCTTCTCCTTCCTCCCCAGACTTTTCCAAGGGTATCCAGGAGGGATGCTGACAACTGCTTCTGCTGCTAGGAAGTTATTATTACCTAGCCTTATTTTCTTACCCCTCCCACCCCTGCATTCATCAGCAACATCCGAGGGTCACTACCCTTTATAAACTGTGCCTCCCCTTAAGAAGTGTCTTTGACAAATGCCACCCTCTCAATGGGCGCACCCATCCCTCCTTGCCAGAGCCCCAGACTCCTGAGTCACTAACTGAATCAGAGTTGTCTGCACTGTAGATAAGGGATATCCTACAACACCTTTTTCCATTGGTTGAAAGTGATGTTCCAGCACATCTACGTTTATTGTGATTTAGTTTCCTTATGACTCCAGACAAACGGCTTGAATCATCATTAGCGTTTTCTCTTTCTTAGACTAATATCACACAAACATGTACATAACCTTTCACACATCACACACACATGCACACACACACACACACACACACACACACACACACACACACACACACACACACACATTCACTCTCTTTCTCGCTGTCAGACGTGTGTGATGTGTGCTAAGAATTTTTTTCTCACATAGGCATATTTTTCAACATCTGTCTGGCTAATGGGAAAGCAATAATGTATGTTGTATTGCATTCCTCTGCAGATGGGAGTATTAAAGCAATGCATGTGATAGTGACTCTACAGATGGGAGTATTAAAGCAATGCATGTGATAGTGACTCTACAGATGGGAGTATTAAAGCAATGCATGTGATAGTGACTCTACAGATGGGAGTATTAAAGCAATGCATGTGATAGTGATTTACTGTCTGACATTTTTAAACTTTTCTTCCTTTTCCATATTCAGATCTACCTTAGACTGCCTTATGTATGATCTAGCTGGGTCTATGTTCAGCTACCGAAAAGAAATATCTGCGAACCACTAAATATCGAATGTCAAACATCGAAACATAACATTACCAAAGGCATATAACTTCAAAAAATCATTCATCGAATGGCCATAGTTGGCCAACATGGCAAACACAACCAACCAAGGTGGGGGGGCTTTGCCCACACCCCAACTACATATACCAACTCCAAGATCAAACTACAGTGGTGAAAAGGTAAAATTTAAAAGGTTCCCTTTACTTACTTTATGCATAGTGTTACTTTCTGGCTGTTGGCCAACTATGGCCATTCAATGAATGATTTTTCGAAGTTATACGCATTGAGTAATGTTACATTTTGATGTTTTACATTTGATATTTATCGGTTTGTGGATATTTCTTTTTGATAGCTAAACATAGACCCGGTCTAGCTAACTGCGTCATTCTGGGCATTCCAAAATAACCTTAATGCAGTATTTCCAGTATAACAAAATTACTTTATGGAGAGACTGTGTCAGACTTTATGCAAAGGTCTCAGGATAAAAACAAATGCACAATCCTGGTGTAGACACTAGTGCCGGATTTGGAAAAAAGGCAGTGTAGAATCCTCAGGACATGGAAACATTCCTACCACAGGGTTAGGCCAGGCTGAGGGGGAGGCCCTGTTGGTAGGAGGAAAAATTAGTTCACAAAAACTGACAGGCCAACAAAGAGGCGTAGAGATGACAAAGTGATAAGAAAGAAATTATCTATTGTTACAGTTATGCAAGAAGTCCAGAATTTACAGATAGATGATATTCAGATTAAGAGAGAAATTTGTAGAGTGAAAAATACTTGCACAAGGAAAAGCTGTCAAAAGCCACAAATAAAAATATATGCGCTTTAATAGACTGGATCAATAAACATTATATAAACAAATGTAAAAAAAAATTGGGCAACCTGCAAAATGTACCAACAGAGGAAGTAAAAAATTGAAAAGAACAGGAACCAGAGCATTTTGAAAGGTATACAAAATGATGTGGGAAAGAAAAACATCTGATATGGTGCCATATATACCCAATGGATAAAGCTAAACCAATTAATAAGAAAATGCAGCTCCAAAGAATTTGAAGATAAATATAGGCAAAGGCACTCATAAAAGAAACATTTCACAATACCTAAAAATAAGAACACAAGGAGGGAATGTAGAAATGAGAATTAGTAAGTTAGAAGTTAAAAAATCGAAAGTGAAGTAATGGATTGTCTGTGAAGCGAAGGATTTATTGTCGAGACTCCAGCACAGGCAATGTCACAGTATGAGTATGATAGAACAATGCACTCCCAGATTAAGGAACAGCTGCGAGTGGAAGGCATCCGAAGATTTGTCAAATGGTGATGCTCTGGAACCTTCTGAAGGAGAGTAGTATTTCTTTGTCTGCCATTTTGTTTTGCCCGAAACGCAGTAAGCTGTTCAGTTAACAGATTAGGCTAGCCTTGTTTAATGACTTATCTACTTTTTGTGGATGACTTAAAATTGTATAATTCATTCAATGAGGAGTTGAAAGCAGAACTACAAATGGTTAAAGCTTTCTCAGATGATATAAGAATGGTATTTGTTGATAAATGTGCAAAAGTAACATTTAAGAAAGGAAAGCTGCAGCACCAAGTAAGTATCATCCTGGGACAGTAATGTGATATAAAGAAACTGGCGGAAGTGTATAAATATTTGGGAATAGATGAAAGATCAGCAATCAAACATGAACATTTCAGTAAAAAATACTTAGAACTAATATTGAAAACTACCTTGACTTCTAGGAATAAAGTCCAAACTATAAATCAGTTTGCTCTTCCTGTCCTAACTTACAGTTCTGGTTAATTGACTGGCCCCAAAAAGTATTGGATAATTTAGACATGAAAACAAGAAAAATGATTCATGCTTATCAAATGATATATAAAAATCATTTCATACCCAAGATTATATATTACTAACTCTGAAGGTGGTATGGTCCTTCTTGAAATTGATCACAAGTATAGATCTGCAATCATGGGACTGCATACATATGTGCAGACCTCATCAGATGTAAACATAGTGAAAGTTTTAAAACATGGAGAAAAGAAGTCTAAGATGACATCTTTGCTTAGTTTAGCAGAAGCATTTTGGTATGAAGTGGGAATGGAAATCAAACCAGAAGTGAATGTACCAAAAATGAAAGAAAAAGGATATAAGGAAAAAGATCAAATGACAAGGAAAAAATGGTAGATCCACAAATATAGGGACAAGTACAAAGATCTCCTGGAACAACCAAGATCTGACCCAGGAATGGTTAAGGAGAAATAAACTGAAACAAAAGCATGAAAGGCTAATAATGGCAGCCCAGCCCTGGATAGTGGATTACTCACATGATGGTTTACAATGTTCATTGAAAATGTGGCAGAAACAGACAAATACAGATTCTTTAAAACAGAACTATAAACAGTTTCAGATGATGGGAATGGACACTGTTCCTATGTCAGGGTATAATTAGAGTTTGTGGAATTAGTATTATATTAATTAGTATTATAGTCTTTGATGTTAGCTATGAGTGCTCTTCTCAGCACCTGAAATGTACCCAGAGTTGACTCCTAATGTAATTCATAGGAGGTTACATGTATTGGTAACATACTTAAGTACAACTGTTACATTCTCTTTTATTAGAACTATTCCTCCTACTACTGTTTGAACTGTATGGGTATCTTCCATCCACATTAGTCTCATTTCTTGGAGATCTTGCAGGCTATGATACTCTGAAGGCAGAAGGCCTATATACTGAAAGACACAACAATGTAGCATGTCTAAGTTGGGGATTTTGCAAACACTACAGTATAGTGGTAGCTGAGAAGCACTGGAAACATGAACCACAAGGCATTATAGAGAATAATGAAACGTATATTAAGTGGGACCACCCATTACCAACAGTTCAAAAACTAGATGCAAAAAAAACAGATATACTACTCCATGAATCATGACTAAAATAGCTTGGATCATTGAAATTGCTACACCCAGTGATTACATTGTCTTGCATACAGAAACACAGAAAATCATAAAATACCAGGCTCTGCAAGAAGAAATGACAGTAATGTGGAAGAAAGATGCCCATACAGTTTAACTAACATCCTTGCAGGTAAATCCGGCTGTAACTTTTCCTGATGTTCTCCAGACTTTCCAGTACAAAATATCCAATCCCTACCTCCCAGTAATCACGTCTGAAGAGATAATGTCCTGGACTAAAAACACCATCCTTATGTGTCCAGATAACATACTGGGCTGCTTCCTTGTCCTTTAATTATTCAGCCACATCTTCTGATCTGGATGGACAACAGTTGTAGCTGTTCCACTCTACATGGGAGACCCCAGAATGGACTCTGGGCAACTATGCATCTAGCAGACTCATTAGTATTATATGCAAGGTGATATAACACATCATTATGGGCATTAAAAATAAGGACATAGGCAACCTAAAACAATTTTGTTTTGCAAAAAGGCAGACATGACTATTAAACCTAGCTGGTCTCTTGGTCAGAGTCACTGAAGCACTAGATAAGGGTAATTCAGTGAACAGAGCTTACTTCAATTTAGTCAATGCTTGTGACCCCGTACCACACTCTGGTATCATCAACCTCAAAAAAAAAATCACTAAGTAACCTATTCATTTGCTACATGGCTCACCTGATGGTAACCCATTCATTTGCTAGATGGCTCACCTGATAGGCAGCATGCATGAGAGTTACTGGCACATTAGCCTCCAAGGGACTTCTTTCTGTTATCCATTGTACTGATGTCATATCTGACATTAAAAGCCACAACTTGACTGAGTTCATGGATGATTGCAAGTTCAGAGCTTTCACCAACTCCCCTGATGCAGACCTTTCAGTTGTCCAGAATTCTGCCTCATCTTTTTTTCTGTTCCTCAAAAAATGTGTTGTTTTCTGGCAAATCACTTGAGAAATGAAGTTGCTAAATAATGACAGGCATTTTTGTTTCAGATGCATCATGTCCTTCAGAAAATGCATGCAAAATCTGTTAGTCTAGCAATTTTCTAAGTTTAAAATAACAATATTTAAAATCTGTTCCTAATTTTGGTTGTTTGTTTCCCCGTTATTTTAGCTTTGTCCATATTTCCTGTGCTAAGAAGTTGAGAGGTATGCCCTAACGACTCTCAGATCATCCAGGAAGACCTAACTTAAACTGAGCACAAAAATGTAGCTTTATGTACAGATTTACAAAACAGTGAATGTAATATACCTACCACATAAATGACTACTACTTCTTGTCTTTCGGCTTTTCCTGGTTAGGGGTCGCCACAGCGGAACTCCGGTTCGCTAATGATTGACAGAGGATTTTTACAGTGGCGAGTTGCCAGCCCGACACCCAGCCTTCAAAGAAGGCACACCCATTCACGCACTTAGGCACACCCATTCACGCACGCACTTACCTGCATGTCTTTAAGCATCACTCGACCGTGGGGAGGACATGCAGACTCCACACAGAAGGCACTCCAGCCAAGAATCGAACAGGAGAACCTCTTGCTGTGAGGCAACAATGCTAACCGCCGCACCACCATGGCCTACTTTCCTACCACATAAATGACACCCTCTTAAAACAAACATTACCATTAGAAACCAACGCATCATTGTTGGTAATGACTCTCCTTTGCTGTTGTTAGGACCTCACTAAAGAGGTCATCATTCCAAAAGCACAACCACACAGAAAATCCTGCTCTACTCATGCCTCATCAGGTCCTTGTTAGAATATAGTGCACAGTTCAGAACCTGACGTACCCTGAAAAAAGGTAGAGTGCATCCTCACTAAAAGAAACCTCAGGCATAACATCTGTGAGCTAACCAGAGTATCTAAATGCATTGCCTCTCTTCATTGCTTGCTATAGACTCATACTTGGTAATCTGTGCCTGGCCTACAAAGCTGTACATGGCCCACTCATGCTTGATCTGCTCTCTTTCTCCCTCTCGCTCTTGCTCTCTCTCTCTCTCTCTATATATATATATATATATATATATATATATATATATATATATATATATATATATATATATGTGTGTGTATATGTATATATATATATATATATATATATATATATATAAACTGTCTTTCGGCTTTTCCCGGTTAGGGGTCGCCACAGCGGAACTCCGGTCCGCTACTGATTGGCAGTAGATTTTTACGTGCTGGCTTGCCGGGCCTAACGCATAACCTTCAATGAAGGAACACCCATTCATGCATGTTGACACACAGAAGACGCTCTAACTGAGAATCGAACATGCAACGTCTAACTGTGAGGCGACAATGCTACCGCAGCACCACCACCGCACATATATAATATATATATATATATATATATATATATATATATATATATATATATATATATATATATATATATTCACAAACTGGAAGTGTCACAACTAAAAGATGAGACCTACATCTTTATTGCAGCATAAAATATATCTCTCCCAAAGAATTCCTGACCTCTAGAACAAACTTTCACTTTCTGTGAATCAAATCACATCCCTCACTATTTATTTACTCTAGGGTTAACCTACACATTCCTTGTAGGGGGGGATAATTGGTTGGGTGCAGCAATGGGCTGCTGGACTTCAAATAGCTTAAGCGGTCTAATGCCTAAATAACAAGCTATGAACTTAACAAACCTGTCAAGACACGTGCACAGACATACACACACACACACACACACTATATATATATATATATATATATATATATATATATATATATATATATATATATATATACAGTCACACACACACACACACTGTATACATACAGACACACAAACTCAGTTGTTTGTCTTTTCGACTTTTCCCGGTTAGGGGTCGCCACAGAGGAACTCCGGTCCGCTAATGATTGGCAGTAGATTTTTTTATGGTGCCAAGTTGCCAGCCCGACACCCAACCTTCAGTGAAGGCACGCCCATTTACGCATGTCTTTCGGAGGCCACTCGACCATGGGGAGGACATGCAGACTCCACACAGAAGGCACTCCAACTGTGAATCGAACAGGAGAACCTCTTGCTGTGAGGCAACAACTCTACCGCTGTACCACTGCTTTACCCTATGCAGTTGATTCCTGTTTCCATACTTTCTTTTCTTGCAAAAGTTCTTTCCTTTTCTGACTTTCTTCTGCTGTTAAAATGCTGACCTGTGCTTCCTGGGATGCAAAAGTCCAAGCCACAGCACTCTGTTCCCAGTGCTTGCTGCACTTTTAATAGTCCACATTGTGGCAGCATTACTAATTCTTGATTCGCTGACAGAGTTACAGTGATTCGTGCTGAATACAGTTTATCAGCACCACAGATTTACCTTGTCTGCATTGAAGAGGATTAATTGCTTTTCCTTACAGGTATCGCCAAATGCTGCTCAGGCTCAGTTTCTGCTATAAGATAAGACTATGAGGTCATAGGATCATAGGAGATTACTAGTCTATCGACCCAGAGTTCATTTTAAGCCTAGCCATTTCAACCCAATGTAATACCATAGAAGTACTAGTCAATACCCAAGATTGCACTTGGTGATGACTGCCCATGTCCAGGAGGGTTGTGGGCACTATCCCCAATAAGAATTTATGGTGTTCTATCCACTCATTCAGGTTCCTTTTGAATAGTGTCATAGATGTGCCCTTTTTTACATGAATTGGTAGCCTGTTCCAAAGATGTGGTAGTCACTGGGAGATAAATCTGTCACTCCAGCATGTCCTTTTTAAGTCGCATGCCATATTTAAGTCCCCGGAATGAATATCCCTAGCCCCATTTGATTGACGGATATGCAGTAAATTCATTAGGTTTGGGTGTTGGGTTGCTTTGTAGGCCATGCCTAAGTTTCCCCTAAGAAGTCTATATGATATGGAGTATAGTGACAGGGATTTTAGTCGGTCCATGTAAGGCACATGCTGGAGGCCCTTGATCTTCTTTGTTAGAAACCTCTGAGGTCTCTCCAATTGTTGTAGGTGCTTAGTACAGTACATACCGAATGGGGCGTTATACTCAATGATGGGCCAGGTAAGTGCCGAGTATAGGGGGGGGTTATAACTACTTTTGTTCTCTAGGCGATGCCTTTACTACTCAAGTGAGCTACATGGAAAGATTTCCTTACAGTGATAGACACATAGCAATCAAAGCTAAATAGCAGTCAATCTGTGATCCCAAGTCCCTTAGCACTTCATGGGTACTTAGGGTATTGTTGTTGATTTGATAATGTAGGGGACAGTGTTTGTGCCGAAGGAATGATGATGCATTTCTTTGCATTCAGTTTGAGATCATGACTAATACACCAGTTGTTGGTCTGTATAAGACCATCCTGGAATATACTGACATCATTTGGGGATTCAGTGATTGCACCTAGTTTGCAGTCGTCTACAAACTTGGTCAGCAGCAACCCTTTAGTTTTTTCTTTCCTTTCTCATATTTATAGTGGAAATATGAAAGGCTTCCTTCTGTTTCACAAATAAGTTTGGCTTCCTTACCGACTCTGCAGGTTTGAATTTGTCACATAACTTTGTGTTTCCCTGGTTACTCTAATTGTTGTTATTGGAAGAAACCTTAACTATAAATATCCACTGTGAGCAAGTGATACAGCAGATAAGGTTTGGTCTAGGAGAATGTACACACAAAGGTAAGGTAGGAATATGTAGTAAATGGGTTTGATCTGCTTGGATGGAACAAAAAAATAGAGTTAAATCTAACAGCAGACAAAATGGCAAGAGGGCTTAGTGGTGTTTGGAGGCAGCAGAATCATACTCATACCTTTGGGGATGATGGGATATTACACTAGGATGAATTCTGATATAATATTTTTGTGTTTTAAACTAATGTTTTCTGAGATTTTTCAGAAAAATAAACCATGAATAAATAAAAGTAAAAATAATTAACAATGAAATGCTGAGGATTTTAATTCATTTTTCTACTTTCCTTGATGAGCAGTATTTGTGTTTACTAGTCATAGTACCCTGTGACCAGTGAGTTAGGTTAGACAATAACTGCATATGTCTGTGTTTACTAGTTATAGTACCCTGTGAACAGTGAGTTAGGTTAGACAGTAACTGCATGTGTTTGTGTTTACTGGTTATAGTACCCTATGACCAGTGAGTTAGGTTAGACAACTGCATGTGTTTGTGTTTACTAGTTATAGTACCCTGTGACCAATGAGTTAGGTTAGACAATGACTGCATGTGTTTGTGTTTATTAGTTATAGTACACTATGACCAGTGAGTTAGGTTAGACAATAACTGCATGTGTTTGGGTTTATTAGTTATAGGACACTATGACCAGTGAGTTAGGTTAGACAATAACTGCATGTGTTTGTGTTTACTAGTTATAGTACCCTGTGGACAGTGAGTTAGGATAGACAATAACTGCCTGTCTTCATAGTTATTAGTTATAGTACCTTATGACCAGTGAGTTAGGTTAGACAATAACTGCATGTGTTTGTGTTTACTAGTTGTAGTACACTATGACCAGTGAGTTAGGTTAGACAATAACTGCATGTGTTTGTGTTTATTAGTTATAGTACACTATGTCCAGTGAGTTAGGTTAGACAATAACTACATGTGTTTGTGTTTACTAGTTATAGTACCCTATGAACAGTGAGTTAGGTTAGACAATAACTGCATGTGTTTGTATTTATTAGTTATACTACCATATGACCAGTGAGTTAGGTTAGACAATAACTGCATGTGTTTGTATTTATTAGTTATAGTACCCTGTGACCAGTGAGTTAAGTTAGACAGTAACTGCATGTGTTTGTATTTATTAGTTATAGTACACTATGACCAGTGAGTTAGGTTAGACAATAACTGAATGTGTTTGTGTTCACTAGTTATAGTACCCTATGACCAGTGAGTAAGGTTAGACAATAACTGCATGTATTTGTGTTTACTAGCTATAGTACCCTATGACCAGTGAATTAGGTTGGACAATAATTGCCTTTCTTCGTAGTTATTAGTTATAGTACCCTATGACCAGTGAGTTAGGTTAGACAATAACTGCCTGTCTTCATAGTTATAGTGCCCTATGACCAGTGAGTTAGTTAGACAATAACTGCCTGTCTTCATAGTTATTAGTTATAGTACCTATGACCAGTGAGTTAGTTCATAGGTCATAGGTTGGAACTAGGCCAGTGGCCCTAGTGCCTATACAAGCCTAGCCATAACAATTCCCTGGATATTTCTTCTCACAATATTTACTTCCCTAGACCCCTGCCTAGTAGGGCAACTGACATGATCCCTGTGGTGAATTTCCTATCTTCCATCCAATCATCAAAGTTCCTTTTGAAGAGGGCCAAGGAGGTGCTCTGCTTGACATATATGGGCAGTCTATTCCAGTGTATGGGGAGTCTCTGGGTCAGGAATCTATCCCTCCAGCATGTTTTGTTCACTGTGATGACAAGGTTTAGATCCCCGATGCGTGTGGCCCTGAGGGATTGGGATTTCTTTAAGTGGAGCATGTCCAACAGCTCAGGGTTTGACATGCCTTGTATGTTAAGCAGAGATCACCTCTGAGTAGATGATATGCCACAGAGTATAGATGGAGTTTTTTTAGACAATCAGCATAGGGCATCTGCTTTAGGTCTGTGATTTTTTAGTGAGGTATTTCTGAGGCCTTTCCAGCTTTTGCAGATGTCTTGTGAGGTGCATACCAAACGGGGCGCTGTACTCTATAATGGATCTAATGAGGGATGAGTACAGTGGGACAATGACCTCCTTTTTTCTGGATGAAAAGCCCTTAGTGATGAGGTGTCCCACATAGAAGGATTTCCTGACTGTTGTGGCGATGTGGTTATCAAAGGTGAGACCACTGTCCACTTGTGTCCCTAAGTCTCTCATCATACTTTCAGTGTTTAGTGTACTGCCACCTATGTGTAATTCATGGGTACATGTTTTTTCCCCAAAGGGGATAACTATACATTTCTTGGCATTAAGCTTGAGCCCATAGCTCTGGCACCAAACATCTGTTTCTGTAAGGCCCTTTTGTAGAATATCCACATCATTTGGGGATTCAGTAATGGTTCCCAGTTTGCAGTCATCTGCAAACTTTGTTAGCCAGAGTCCCTTAGTGTTGGCCTGTACTTCAGAAAAGTAGATGCCAAACAAGAGCGTTCCCAGGACTTGAACCCTGAGGTACTCCACTTGTCACTTGTCTAGATTTGGATTTGGAGTCGGCTACTTTTACAATCTGGGTTCTGTCAGTAAGCCAGTTGGCAACCCATTGAATGACATAGGGATTTATGCCCTGCTTAGTAAGTTTATCTATGATTCCAGAGTGGGTGATGATGTCGAAGGCCTTGGCCTTGGTTAGACAATAACTGAATTTGTTTGTGTTTACTAGTTATAGTACCCTATGACCAGTGAATTAGGTTAGACAATAACTGCATGTTTTTGTGTTTACTAGCTATAGTATCCTATGATCAGTGAGTTAGGTTGGACAATAACTGTCTTCATAGTTATTAGTTATAGTACCCTATGACCAGTGAGTTAGGTTAGACAATAACTGCCTGTCTTCTTAGTTATTAGTTATAGTACCCTATGACCAGTGAGTTAGGTTAGACAATAACTGCATGTGTTTGTGTTTATTAGTTATAGTACAGTATGACCAGTGAGTTAGGTGTTTGTGTTTATTATAGGTTCGTAGGTTCATAGATAGGTACTAGGCTATCTGCCCGAGGGCATTATAAGCCTAGCCAGAGTGTGCCGGCTTTTGCCACCCCATTGATTAATTAACTGATACTCTATCAAGCAGAGCCAATGAAGTGATCCCAGGGGTGTATTTTCTGTTACCCATCCACTCATCAAGGTTTCTCTTGAAGACTGTTAGTGAGGGGGTCTGCCTGATTTAATTTGGAATTTTTTTCCAAAGCATGGGGAGTTTCTGTGACAGGAATCTATCCCTCCAGCATGTTCTATTTATTGTTGTGGCAAGGTTTAGCTCACTAGAGCATGTGGATCACAGTGACTTGGATTTCTTTAGGTGGAACATGTCCATCAATGTAAGTCAGGCAGAGATCACCTCTGAGTAAGCGATATGCCACTGAGTACAACTGAAGTTTTTTCAGTTCGGCTGCATAGGACATATGTTTGAGGCCAGTAATCCTCTTGGTGAGGTACTTTTGCAGTCTTTCCAGCTGTTGGAAGTGTCTTGTGAGGTGCATCCCAAATGGGGCATTGTACTCTATGATGGGTCTAATGAGTGACGAGTAGAGGGGCACTATAACCTTTTTATTTCTAGATGCGAACCCTTTAGTAATTAGATGGGCCACATAGAAGGATTTCCTAACTACTTTGGCAATATGATTGTCAAAGGAGAGATTACTATCTACCTGGGTCCTCAGATCTCTTATTACCTCTTCTGTATTAAGGGGGCTGCCACCTATGTGTAATTCGTGGGTGTTTTGTTTTTCCCAAATGGGATGACTATGCATTTTTTGGCATTTAGCTTGAAGCCATGACTTTGACACCAGGTGTCCGTCTCGGTAAGGCATTTTGGAGGATGTCCATGTCAGCCGGAGAGTCAATTATGGCTCCCAGTTTGCAGTCATCGGCGAACTTGGTTAGCCATAGTCCTCCTGTGCTTGCCTGTACTTCTGAGAAGTATATGCCGAACAGTAGGGGTCCCAGGACCGAGCCTTGTGGGACACCACTTATGACTGGTTTAGAGTCGGACCTGGAGCCCGCTATTCTTACCATGTGAGTTCTGTCTGTAATCCAGTTGACAACCCATCTTGTGACGTAGGGGTTTATGTTCAGGCTGGTGAGTTTTTCTGTAATACCCAAGTGGGGAATGGTGTTGAAAGCCTTGGCGAGGTCAAGGTAGGCTGTGTGAGCCACCTTTCCCTCGTCTATGGCCTTGGTGACTGTCTCGAAGAAGTCAACCAGGTTTAGTAGGCATGATCTGCCCTTAACAAAGCCGAACTGGGTCGGGTCAAGTGATTGGAGGTTCCCAATGTCTTTGTTAATGAGTTCCATGATGCTGCGCTCCATAGCCTTGCAGACCAGGCTAGTCAGGCTTATGGGGCAATAGTTACCAGGGTCAGTTGTGGCCCCTCCTTTGTGGAGAGGAATAACCGTTGCTGTGTGCCATTCTATGGGCACGTAGCCTGTGGAGAGGCTGAGGTTGAACAGCGTGTTTAGATGGGGGGTTAGTTCATTCTGTAGTTCATGCAAGACGCAGCCTGGGACACCATCTGGTCACATTGACAATGTGTTTTTGGCTTTTGAAAGGGCTGTTTTCACCTGTGCGTCTGTGAATTTTGGGACACTACACTTTTCCGGTATTGTTTTGGGCCCTTTTGGAGGTGAGAGGGGGGTGAAGTTTGCACTGAATCTATCTGCCAGGATGTTGGCAATATCAGCAGGTTCAGTATATTTTGTGATATTTTGCACTAGTTCAGTGTATATCTGCGAGTTGCCACTTAGATTCTTAACATAGCTAAAGAAGGCTTTGTGGTTATCTTTTGAATCCTTGGCTATTTTTCTTTCGAAGTTAGCCTTGGATGATTTCATGAGGGACCTTAGTTTCTTACTGATACTGATCAGGGATGGCTTTCCTTCTTGGGATTTGCTTTTTTTCTGAACTAGTTTCCTCCTCCTATTGTATAGCCTGTTTATGGCAGGGGTCCACCAGACTGGTTTCCTTCTCTTAGAGGAGTGAGTCTTGGTTTTGCTAGGGATGGCATGATCCATGCATCCTTGTAGGTGCTCATAGAGTACATTTGTAAAGGTTTCTGCATCTTGGGTAGCGTTATCCTTTAGCGTGGGGGCTGTGAAACTTACCACCTCTGTCTTAAGTAAAGTGAAGTTTGCATTAGAAACGTTTTTTACTGTGGTTTCCTTAGTTGGGGTGGTGGTGGGGTGTGGACATCCAGAGTGATTAGTTTATGGTCTGATCTAACCAGTGACGGGTTGACCTTTGGTGTGGAACACCTGTCACCCATGTTGGTGATGACCAGGTCCAATATGTTTTCACCTCTGGTAGGGGAGTTTACCAGTTGATCCAGGGCATTTGAGCTGATGAATTCCAGGAAGCGCTGGGCCTGGGAATTTGTACTCGAGTAGTTTTCCCAGTGAATGGTAGGTTAATTCAAATTGCCCAATATCAGGGTGTTCGGTAGGACCGTCATGTTTTCCAGTGTCTCCAGAAAGATGGAGTGGTGGTCCTGGGTCATGGAGGGTGATCTGTAGCAGGCCACAATTTGCATTGCAGATTTGCTCGATGTTAGTTGCACATGGATGATCTCAGAGGCATCATGCTGCGCCACTAACCTGGAGGTGTAGGTATCCTTGATGAATATGGATACATCCCCTCCTTTTGTGTTTCGGTCCGTGTTCTGTGGCCGAAACGTGTGGTATGAGTTGTAGCCCGGTAGTGCTGGGGTGGTCTCTGGAGCCTTGAACCAGGTTTCAGTTACTGCACAGATGTCAACGTTCTCCATACTGAGGAGTGCTTCGAGCACGTGCATTTTGAGATTTCAACTCTTGGCATTGAGTAGCATAACCCTCAGTTTTTTGTTAATTGTGCTGTTTATGGAGGTGGGTTTGACTTTTGAGCCTTGCCTAAAAAAGGCACTATGGGGGCAGCAAGAGCCTTGGCCAGTATTCAAAAGCCTGGGGGTGACAGGTGCAAGCCGTGTCTTGCAAAGCAATGCGGCTTGTCGAGCATGTTGTCCCAGGCTGACAAACACTGGATCCCCTTTGAATGACACCAGAAGCTTAGCCAGTTGTTGAAATTGATAATTATTTCTTTATACTGAGGTATCCTTCTTGGTGAGGGCAGGATGCTACTCACAGGATGCTACTCAGGGTCAGGGTCATACCAGCCTGGGCTGCATGATCAGAGAGCTCTTCCATGTCTCTTTTCATGTAGTCCAGGGAGGTACATCTCATTTCATTCACACCAACATGAGCAATGACAGAGTCATATTTGTACTTGTTCTGGAGTGACCTGAGTGCTTGTGTTATGTGGTGGATTCTGGCTTCTGACAGGCAGCTAACAGTAACCTTCTGCTTGTCCAGTCTAGCGAGTGGGACATCAGTGTGCCTGACTATGGAGTCACCTATTACTAGTGTGCTAGGTATGTTATTTCACCTTAAGGGCTGTGATTGTGTGGCACATTGATTTTGTGTGTTATGTGTTGTCTAGTTTGTGACAGGAAGTGCAGGTTGCTTGGGTGTCTGCTTTGGAGGTCTGTGATGCTTTTGCAGGTATTTGTTTAGAGCCTCCAAGTATGATTTTGTGTATTTATGTTTTTTTTTTTGCCAGTGCTGTTTTAGTAGGTCTGTATGCGTCTGGAGGTGTGGTGCAAGTGTTAACCTTCTCCTCTTGACTGTCTGTTCCAGTCTTGGGTGGAGACAGCTTAGCTTCCAGTTTGGCTGTATAATTGCATCTCTCGGATATGTTAGTGTTTTGTGGTAGGAGAAGAGGGTTGTCTGTGTACATGAGGCAGTTGTAACATTGCCTCAGGATACCCAGATTCACCAGCTGGACTAGAGAGTGCTTCTGAAGTTGCCCTTTGGTCATGCCTGAATAGTAGGGTGAGCTGCTTAGTGGCTTGGTTGGTGAGGGGTGAATAAAGAGCCTTGCCCTGCTGGGCAATCAGTGTCAGGGTATATTAATGTTTGCTATTAGGTCTGAGCAAGTGCTGTGCTGTAAGATGCTTTTTGAGTGTTTAGGTTGAGAGTTAGACTAGTTTCAAGGGAAAACTGAAGAGGAGACTTAGTAGAGCCGGGAATAATTTAACTATAGCTAACCGGCACTGCCCGGTGCACAAAACTGTGCAAATGCAGTTTTTATAGTAGGGAAATGAAAGAGATCGAAATGAGCCCAAAATGGCCAATAAACTACTAATGTCTGGGCTGAAACCACTCCTCCAGGGGCAGATAGGTTGCTCAAAGCTCCCCTCTCTCACAGGTGAACAGAGAAAGTTCCTTCTATCCAAGTAAGGTATGGGCAACTCAGAAACTAGTATCACAGCCCTGAATTCAGCACTAGCCTGAAAACTGAACTATACTAGCTTAGAAAGGCAGGAAACAAGGAATTTTTTTGTTTGTTTTTTTTTTTTAAAGATAAGGCAAAAACAGTAAAAATACACTTAAAACAGCTTTAAACTACTACAAATAATTATAAAAGGCTATCACACTTTAGTGTGTAGCCTACATCAGTTAAACAAATTATTTAAACAAAAAATAACTTTTTTAAAGTGCAGGCAGTCAAATAAGTACAATATGTGAAAAAACAAGCTTTTAAATCACAATAAGCGCTAGAAAATCTGGGTTTTGGTGGAAAACAGTTAAGTACAGCAAGAAAGTACAGAAAACTGATACTTAATCACTCCAAAGTCTCTCTTCTAAGCTAGAAGGCTTGTATCAGTTTAAGGCTTTCTAGTGCTACCCAGTAGGTTAGTTACAGGAAAGATGGGAAACAAGCACAGATGTGGTCTTTTAAATCAGAAAGTAGAAAGAGATGGACAAACAACTACAATTTCTGGGCCAAGAACCTCTCCTGTCATGGTAGACAGGCTACCTAGTGCTTACCACTCCCACTGATAAGCTAGAAGGGTTTCTTCCAATACAGAAAGGCTTGCGGGGCTCAGAAGCTTACTTACAGTCCTGGATACAGAAACTCTGTATCTGGACAAGGCTAGTTACAGGAAAGGTGTGAAACAAGCGCAAGTGCGGCTTTTAAAGCAGAACGTTGAAAGAGATGGAAAAAAAACTGCCCAAACGGCCACTAGCTACAATTTCTGGGCCAGGAACCACTCCTCTTGTGGTAGATAGGCTACCTAATGCTTACCACTCCCACTGATAAGCTAGAAGGCTTCTCTCCAACACAGAAAGGCTTGGGGGGGCTCAGAAGCTTACAAAGAGTCCTGGATACAGCAAATCTGTACCTGGGCTAGACTAGTTACAGGAAAGGCGGGGAACAAGTACAAATGTAGGCTTTTAAGCCAGCAAGTTGAAAGAGATGGAAAACTGCCCAAACAGCCAAATAAACTACAGTTTCTGGACCAAAACTCACTCTTCCCATGGAGGATAGGCTACCTAGTGCTTACCACTCCCATTGATAAGCTAGAAGGCTTCATTCCAACACAGAAAGGCTTGGGGGGGCTCAGAAGATTACTAACAATCCTGGATACAGCAACTCTGTAACCAGACTAGGCTAGTTATAGGAAAGGTGGGAAACAGGCACAAGTGCGGCTTTCAAACCAGAAAGTTAAAAGAGATGGAAAAAAACTGCTCAAACAGCCAATAGCTACAATTTCTGGGCCAGGGACCACTCCTCTTGTGGTAGATAGGCTACCTGATGCTTATCACCCCAACTGATAAGCTAGAAGTCTTCCCTCCAACACGGAAAGGCTTGGGGGGGGCTCAGAAGCTTACAAAGAGTCCTAGATACAGCAAATCTGTACCTGGACTAGACTAGTAACAGGAAAGGCAGGAAACAAGTGCAAACATAGACTTTTAAATCAGAAGGTTGAAAGAGATGGAAAAGCTTCCCAAACGGCCAATAAACTATAATTTCTTGGCCAGAAACCACTCCTCCTGAGGTAGATAGGTTACCTAGTGCTTACCACTTCCACTGATAAGCTAGAAGGCTTCTCTCCAACACAGAAGGGCTTGGGGGGGCTCAGAAGCTTACCAACAATCCTGGATACAGCAAATCTGTACCTGGACTACACTACTTATAGGAAAGGCAGGGACCAAACACAAAACGGGCTTTTAACCAGAAAGTAGAAAGACATGGAAAAACTGCTTGAAAGGCCAATGAACTACAATTTCAGGGGCAAAACCCACTCTTCCCATGGTAGATAGGCTACCTAGTGCTTACCACTCCCACTGATAAGTTAGAAGGCTTCCCTCAAACACAGAAAGGCTTGGGGGGCACAGAAGCTTACCAACAGTCCTGGATACAGCAAGTCTGTATCTGGACTTGACAAGTTACAGGAAAGGCAGGAAACAAGCTTAGCATTTTTTTTTGTTACAGAAAAGCAGCTGAAACAGCAGTAAATACAATTCAAATTGTAATGCAGGCCAGCACACCCGAGTGTGTAGCAACACTATGGCAAATACAGTTCAAATAAATTAAATTAAGTTAACAAATGACTAAGAAACAAGTGCAGAAGTCAGTAAATTAGAAAGCTACTAACAAGCAGTAATAAGTGCAGAGTAAGAGTGACTGAACAGATAACATCATGTAGAAGAGAAACTAAGACAGTTACAGTAAGAGCAGCTGAATAAAATATATATTTTTTTTGAGGGAGGGAACAGAGCAGAATTAAGAGGCTACAGGGGTTGTCCTTCCCAAATGCTCTCTTTGTACGCAGTAGGAGTGGCTGAAATCAGAATATGATCTCACTGCACTCAGTTGAATGAGCAAATGAGATGGGCCCAGAAGGGGTATCCAAATACAAATCTATAAGAGGAGCGGGCAGTTTCAAAGCCACCAACATTAACCCCAAAACAAAAACATGGAGGGTGGGTGGGGAACTAACTGTAGAGAGATGGCCACAACTTCAGTTGAGTTAATATTCAGTGAAAAAAATAAATAAATACAGTACTATATGAAAAAGAGCAGATAAAAGTGTACTTAAATTCACTTATAGATCCAGTTGGTTTCAGGTAGATGTTAGCCGGCCAAAGCTCTGATATTAAGCAGAGATAACTCAAAATGTATCACTTATATAAGGCAAGACAGAATGTCAGTGATGAGCTGAAACTACCCCCCACTGCTATCAATGGCTACATAGAAATTCTAAAAAGTACTCTGCAGAGAGACAGCCACAACTACAGTTGAGTTAATATTCAGGGAAAAACACAAATAAATAAATTAAAGCCACGGTGGTGCAGCGATAGCATTATTGCCTCACAGCAAGAGGTTCTCCCATTTGATTCTCGGTGAAGTGCCTTCTGTGTGGAGTCTGCATGTCCTCTCCATGGTTGAGTGGTGTTCGAATTAAATGCATAGAATGGGCGTGCCTTCATTGAAGGTTGGGTGTCGAGCTGGTACCTCGGCACCATAAAAATCTACTGCCAGCCATTAGTGGACTGGATTTCTGCTGTGGTGACCCCTAACAGGGAAAAGCCAAAAGAAGAACAGTACTATATGAAAATGAGCAGATAAAAGTGTACTTAAATTCACTTATACATCCAGCTGATTTCAGGTAGATGTCAGCCGGCCTAACCTCTGATATTAAGCAGAGATAACTCAAAATGTATCACTTATATAAGGCAAGACAGAATGTCAGTGATGAGCTGAAACTACCCCCCCACTGCTATCAATGGCTATACAGAAATTCTAAAAAGTACACTGTAGAGAGACACGCTACAATTTCAGTTGAGTTAATATTCAGTGAAAAACACAAACAAAATAAATTAAATGCAGTACTATATGCAAAAGAACAGACAAAAGTGTACTTAAATTCACTTATA
Organism: Protopterus annectens; assembly: GCF_019279795.1. NCBI lineage: Eukaryota > Metazoa > Chordata > Ceratodontiformes > Protopteridae > Protopterus > Protopterus annectens. The sequence goes on from NC_056750.1 coordinate 844,690,152, forward strand.
CATCCAGCTGAATTCAGGTAGATGTTAGAGGACCAAAGCTCTGATATTAAGCAAAGCTAAGTCAAAATGTATCACTTATATAAGACAAGACAGAATGTCACTGATGAGCTGAAACTACCCCCACTGCTATCAATGGCTACACAGAAATTGTAAAAAGTACTCTGTAGAGAGACAGCCACAAATTCAGTTGAGTTAATATTCTGTGAAAAATCCAAATAAATAAATTAAATACAGTACTATATGCAAAAGAGCAGATAAAACTATACTTAAATTCACTTTTATGTCCAGCTGATTTCAGGTAGATGTTAGCCAGCCAATGCTCTGATATTAAGCAGAGATAACTCAGAATGCATCACTTATATAAGGCAAGACAGAATGTCAGTGATGAGCTGAAACTACCCACCCCACTGCTATCAATGGCTACAAAGAAATTCTAAAAAGTACTCTGTAGAGAGACAGCCACAACTTCAGTTGAGTTAATATTCAGTGAAAAACAAATAAACTAAATACAGTATTATATGCAAAAGAGCAGATAAAAGGGTACATTAATTCATTTATAATTCCAGCTGATTTCAGGTAGATGTTAGCCAGCCAAAGCTCTGATATTCAGCAGAGATAACTTAAAATTTACAACTTATATCAGGAAAGACAGAATGTCAGTGTTGATCTGAAACTACGCCCACTGCTATCAATGGCTACACAGAAATTCTAAAAAGTACTCTGTAGAGAGACAGCTACAATTTCAGTTGAGTTAATATTCAGTGAAAAACACAAACAAAATAAATTAAATACAGTACTATATGCAAAAGAGCAGACAAAATTGTACTTCAATTCACTTAATTGTCCAACTGATTTCAGGTAGATTTTAGCTGGCTAAAGCTTTGCTATTAAGCAGAGATAACTAAAAATTTATCACTTCTATAAGGCAAGTCAGAATGTCAGTAATGAGCTGAAACTGCACCCCACTGCTATCAATGGCTACACAGAAATTCTAAAAAGTACTCTGTAGAGAGACAGCTACAATTTCAGTTGAGTTAATATTCAGTGAAAAACACAAACAAAATAAATTAAATACAGTACTATATGCAAAAGAGCAGACAAAAGTGTACTTAAATTCACTTAATTGTCCAACTGATTTCAGGTAGATTTTAGCCGGCTAAAGCTCTGCTTTTAAGCAGAGATAACTCAAAATGTATCTATGAATCACTTCTATAAGGCAAGTCAGAATGTCAGTAATGAGCTGAAACTACACCCCACTGCTATCAATGGCTACACAGAAATTCTGAAAAGTACTCTGTAGAGAGACAGCTACAATTTCAGTTGAGTTAATATTCAGTGAAAAACACAAACAAAATAAATTAAATACAGTACTATATGCAAAAGAGCAGACAAAAGTGTACTTAAATTCACTTAATTGTCCAAATGATTTCAGGTAGATTTTAGCTGGCTAAAGCTGTGATATTAAGCAGAAATAACTCAAAATGTATCACTTATATAAGACAAGACAGAATGTAAGGCATGAGATGAAACTACCCCCCACTGCTATCAATGGCTACACAGAAATTCTAAAAACTACTCTGCAGAGAGACAGCCACAACTTCAGTTGAGTTAATATTCAGTGAAAAACAAATAAATACATTAAATACAATACTATATGCAAAAGAGCAGATAAAAGTGTACTTAAATTCAATTATACATCCAGATGATTTCAGGCAGATGTTAACAGGCCAAAGCTTTGATATTAAACAGAGATAACTCTAAATGCATCACTTATATAAGGCAAGACAGAATGTCAGTGATGAGCTGAAACTAGCCCCCACTGCTATCAATGGCTACACAGAAATTCTAAAAAGTACTCTGTAGAGTGACAGCCACAATTTCAGTTGAGTTAATTTTCAGTTGTTGTTGTGTCTTTCAGCTTTTCCCGGTTAGGAGTTGCCATAGCGGAAAACACAAATAAATTAAATACAGTACTATCTGCAAAAGATTCACTTATACATCGAGCTGATTTCAGGTAGATGTTAGCCGGCCAAAGCTGTGATATTAAGCAGAAATAACTCAAAATGTATCACTTATATAAGGCAAGACAGAATGTTAGTGATGAGCTGAAACTGCTCCCACTGCTATCAATGGCTACATAAAAATTCTGAAAAGTACTCTGTAGAGAGTCAGCCGCAACTCAAATAAATAAATTAAATACTGTACTATATGCAAAAGAGCAGACAAAAGTGTACTTAAATTCACTTATACGTCCAGCAGATTTCAGGTAGATGTTAGCCGGCCAAAGCTTTGATATTAAGCCGATATAACTCAAAATGTATCACTTATATAAGGCAAGAGAGAATGTTGGTGATAAGCTGAAACTATCCCAACTGCTCTCAATGGCTACACAGAAATTCTAAAATGTTCTCTGTAGAGAGACAGTCACAACTTCAGTTGAGTTAATTTTCAGTGAAAAACACAAATAAATTAAATACAGTACTATATGCAAAAGAGCAGACAAATGTGTACTTAAATTCATTATACGTCCAGCTGATTTCAGGTAGATTTTAGCTAGCTAAAACTCTGATATTAAGCAGAGATAACTCAAAATGTATCACTTATATAAAGCAAGACGGAATGTCAGTGGTGAGCTAAAACTACCCCCCAGCTGCTATCAATGGCTACATAGAAATTCTAAAAAGTACTCTGTACAGAGAGAGCCACAACTTCAGCTGAGTTATTATTCACTGAAAAACACACATAAATAAATTAAATACAGTACTATATACAGAACAGCAGATAAAAGTGTACTTAAATTCACGAATACATCCAGCTGATTTCAGGTAGATGTTAGCAGGCCAAACCTCTGATATAAAGCAGAGATAATTCAAAATGTATCACTTATACAGGGCAAGACAGAATGTCAGTGATGAGCTGAAACTACCCTCCACTGCTATCAATGGCTACATAGAAATTCTAAAAAGTACTCTGTAGAGAGACAACCACAACTTCAGTTAAGTTAATATTCAGAGAAAAACACAAATAAATTAATTAAATACAGTACTATATGCAAAAAAGAAGATAAAAGTGTACATAAATTCACTCATACGTCCAGCTGATTTAAGGTAGATTTTAGCTGGCCAAAGCTCTGATATTAAGCAGAGATAACTCAAAATGTATCACTTATATAAGGCAAGACAGAATGTCAGTGATGAGCTGAAAGTGCCCAACACTGCTATCAATTTCTACACAGAAATTCTAAAAAGTACTCTGAAGAGAGACAGCCACAACTTCATTTGAGATAATATTCAGTGAAAAACACAACTAAATTAAATACAGTACTATATGCAAAAGAGCAAATAAAAGTGTACCTAAATTCAAGAATACATCCAGCTGATTTCAGGTAGATGTTAGCAGGCCAAAGCTCTGATATTAAGCAGAGATAATTCAAAATGTATCACTTATATAGGGCAAGACAGAATGTCAGTGATGAGCTGAAACTACCCCCCCACTGCTATCAATGGCTACATAGAAATTCTAAAAATTACTCTGTAGAGAGACAGCCACAACTTCAGTTAAGTTAATATTGAGAGAAAAACACAAATAAATTAATTAAATACAGTACTATATGCAAAAGAGCAGATAACAGTGTACTTAAATTCAGTTATACGTCCAGCTGATTTCAGGTAGATGTTAGCTGGCCAAAGCTTTGATATTAAGCAGAGATAACTCAAAATGTATCACTTATATAAGGCAAGAGAGAATGTTGGTGATAAGCTGAAACTATCCCAACTGCTCTCAATGGCTATACAGAAATTCTAAAATGTTCTCTGTAGAGAGACAGTCACAACTTCAGTTGAGTTAATTTTCAGTGAAAAACACAAATAAATTAAATACAGTACTATATGCAAAAGAGAAGACAAATGTGTACTTAAATTCACTTATACGTCCAGCTGATTTCAGGTAGATTTTAGCTAGCTAAAACTCTGATATTAAGCAGAGATAACTCAAAATGTATCACTTATATAAAGCAAGACGGAATGTCAGTGGTGAGCTAAAACTACCCCCCAGCTGCTATCAATGGCTACATAGAAATTCTAAAAAGTACTCTGTACAGAGAGCCACAACTTCAGCTGAGTTATTATTCACTGAAAAACACACATAAATAAATTAAATACAGTACTATATACAGAACAGCAGATAAAAGTGTACATAAATTCACTTTTACGTCCAGCTGATTTCAGGTAGATGTTAGCCGTCCAAAGCTCTGATATTAAGCAGAGATTACTCAAAATGTGTCACTTATATAAGGCAAGACAGAATGTTATTGATGAGCTGAAACTAACCCCACTGCTATCAATGGCTATGCAGGAATTCTAAAATGTACTCTGTAGAGAGACAGCCACAACTTCAGTTGAGTTAATATTCAGTGAAAAACACAAATAAATAAATTAAATACAATACTATATGCAAAACAGCAGACAAAAGTGTACTTAAATTCACTTATGCTTCCAGCTAATTTCAAGTAGATTTTAGCTAGCTAAAGCTCTGATATTAAGCAGAGATAACTCAAAATGTGTTACTTATATAAGGCAAGACAGAATGTCTGTGATGAGCTGAAACTACCCCCAGCTGCTATCAATGGCTATATAGAAATTCTAAAAATTACTCTGTTTAGAGACAACCACAACTTCAGTTGAGTTAATATTCAGTGAAAAATACAAATAAATTAATTAAGTACAGTACTATATGCAAAAGAGCAGATAAAAGTCTACTTAAATTCACTTATACATCCAGATGATTTCAGGTAGATTTTAGCCGGCCAAATCTCTTATATTAAGCAGTAACTCAAAATGTATCACTTATATAAGGCAAGACAGAATATCAGTGATGAGCTGAAACTACTCCCAGTGCTATCAATGGCTACTCAGAAATTCTAAAAAGTACTCTGTAGAGAGACAGCCACAACTTCAGCTGAGTTAATATTCAGTGAAAAACACAAATAAATGCATTAAATACAGTAATGCAAAAAAGCAGACAAAAGTGTACTTAAATTCACTTATACATCTAGCTGATTTCAGGTGGATGTTAGCTGGCCAAAGCTCTGATATTAAGCAGAGATAACTCAAAATGTATCACCAAGACAGAATGTCAGTTATGAGCTGAAACTACCCCCACTGCTATCAATGGCTACACAGAAATTCTAAAAGATACTCTGTAGAGAGACAGCCACAACTTCAGTTGAGTTAATATTCAGTGAAAAACATAAATAAATTAAATACAGTACTATATGCAAAATATTGGGTTCTGAGTGCCTTCTGTGTGGAGCCTGCATGTCCTCCCAGTTGTTAAGTGGGCGTTTGAAAGACATGTATTGAATGGGCATGCCTTCATTGAAGGTTGGGCATCAGGCTGGCAAATCGACACCACAAAAAACAACTGCCAATCATTAGCGGACCGGAGTTCCGCTGTGGCGACCCCTAACCGGGAAAAGCCAAAAGACAAACAACAACAACAACTATATGCAAAAGATCAGATAAAAGTGTACTTAAATTCACTTATACTTCCAACTGATTTCAGGTAGATTTCAGCCGGCCAAAGCTGTGATATTAAGCAGAAATAATTCAAAATGTATCACTTATGTAAAGCAAGACAGAATGTCAGGGATGAGCTGAAACTACCCCCACTGCTATCAATAGTAACACAGAAATTCTAAAAAGTACTCTGTAGAGAGACAGCCATAATTTCAGTTGAGTTAATATTCAGTGAAAAACATAAATAAATACTTTAAATACAGTACTACATGCAAAAGAGCAGATAAAACTGTACTTAAATTCACTTTTACGTCCAGCTGATTTCAGGTAGATGTTAGCCGGGCAAAGCTCTGATATTAAGCAGAGATAACTCAAAATGTATCACTTATATAAGGCAAGAGAGAATGTCAGTCATGAGGTGAAACTACACCACACTGCTATCAATGGCTACACAGAAATTCTAAAAAATACTCTGTAGAGAGACAGCCACATCTTCAGTTGAGTTAATATTCTTTGAAAAACACAAATAAATAAATTAAATACAGTATTATATGCAAAAGAGCAGACAAAAGTGTACTTAAATTCAGTTATACGTCCAGCTGATTTCAGTTAGATGTTAGCCGGCCAAAGCTTTGATATTAAGCCGAGATAACTCAAAATGGATCACTTATATAAGGCAAGACAGAAAGTTAGTGATGAGCTGAAACTACCCCCACTGCTCTCAATGGCTACACCGAAATTCTAAAATGTACTCTGTAGAGAGACAGCCACAACTTCAATTGAGTTAATATTCAGTGAAAAACACAACTAAATTAAATACAGTACTATATGCAAAAGAGAACTAAAAGTGTACCTAAATTCATTTATATGTCCAGGTGATTTCAGGTAGATGTTAGTCGGCCAAAGCTCTGATATTAAGCAGAAATAACTCAAAATGTATGACTTGCATAAGGCAAGACATAATGTCAGTGATGACCTGAAACTACCCCACACTGCTATCAATGGCTACAAAGAAATTCTAAAAATTACTCTGTAGAGAGACAGCCACAACTTCAATTAAGTTAACATTCAGTGAAAAACATAAATAAATAAATTAAATACAGTGCTATATGCAAACGAGTAGATAAAAGTGTACTTAAATTCACTTATACATCCAGATGATTTCAGGTAGATTTTAGCCGGTCAAAGCTCTGATATTAAGCAGAGATAGCTCAAAATGTATCACTTATATAAGGCAAGACAGAATGTTAGTGATGAGCTGAAACTAACCCCACTGCTATCAATGGCTACACAGAAATTCTAAAATGTACTCTGCAGAGAGACAGCCACAACTTCAGTTGAGTTAATATTCAGTGAAAAACACAAATAAGTAAATTAAATACAATACTATATGCAAAACAGCAGACAAAAGTGTACTTAAATTCACTTATACTTCCAGCTAATTTCAAGTAGATTTTAGCTAGCTAAAGCTCTGATATTAAGCAGAGATAACTCAAAATGTATCACTTATATAAGGCAAGACAGAATGTCAGCAATGAGCTGAAACTACCCCCAGCTGCTATCAATGGCTACATAGAAATTCTAAAAAGTACTTTGTAGGGAGACAGCCACAACTTCAGTTAAGTTAATATTCAGTGAAAAACACAAATAAATGAATTAAATGCAGTACTATGTACAACAGAGCAGATAAAAGTGTACTTAAATTAATTTATACATCCAGTTGATTTCAGGTAGATGTTAGCTGGCCAAAGCTCTGATATTAAGCAGACATAACTCAAAATGTATCACTTATATAAGGCAAGACAGCATGTCAGTGATGAGCTGAAATGATGCCCAACTGCTGTCAATAGCTACACAGAAATTCGAAAAAAGCACTTTGTAGACCTACAGCCACAACTTCACTTGAGTTAATATTCAGTGAAAAACATTAATAAATAAATGAAATACAGTACTATATACAAAAGAACAGATAAAAGTGTACTTAAATTCACTTATATGTCCAGCTGATTTCATGTAGATGTTAGCCAGCCAAAGCTCTGATATTAAGCAGAGACAACTCAAGATGTATCACTTATATAAGGCAAGACAGAATGTCTGTGATGAGCTGAAACTACCCCCAGCTGCTATCAATGGCTACATAGAAATTCTAAAAACTATTCTGTAGAGAGACAGCCACAACTTCAGTTGAGTTAATATTCAGTGAAAAACACAAATAAATGACTTAAATACAGTACTATAAACAAAAGAGCAGATAAAAGTGTACTTAATTCCACTTATATGTCCAGGTGATTTCAGGTAGATGTTAGCTGGCCAAAGCTTTGATATTAAGCAGACATAACTCAAAATGTATCACTTATATAAGGCAAGACAGCATGTCAGTGATGAGCTGAAACGATCCCCCACTGCTATCAATAGCTACACAGACATTCTAAAAAGTACTCTGTAGACAGACAGCCACAATTTCAGTTGAGTTAATATTCAGTGAAAAATACAAATAAATTAATTAAGTACAGTACTATATGCCAAAAAGCAGATAAAAGTGTATTTAAATTCACTTATACATCCAGATGATTTCAGGCAGATGTTAGCCACCCAAATCTCTGATATTAAGCAGAAATCACTCAATATGTATCACTTATATATGGGAAAACAGAATATCGATGATGAGCTGAAACTACCCCCACTGCTATCAATGGCTACACAGAAATTATAAAAGATACTCTGTAGCGAGACAGCCACAATTTCAGTTGCGTTAATATTCAGTGAAAAACACAAATAAATTAAATACAGTACTATATGCAAAAGATTGGGTTGGGAGTGCCTTCTTTGTGAAGTCTGCATGTCCTCCCCGTGGTCAAGTGGGCGTTCAAAAGACATGTATTGAATGCGCATGCCTTCGTTAAAGGTTGGGCATCAGGCTGGCAAATCGACACCATAAAAAGCAACTGCCAATCATTAGCGGACCGGAGTTCCACTGTGGTGACCCCTAACCGGGAAAAGCCAAAAGACAAACAACAACTATATGCAAAAGATCAGATAAAAGTGTACTTAAATTCACCTATACGTCCAACTGATTTCAGGTAGATTTTAGCCGGCCAAAGCTGTGATATTAAGCAGAAATAACTCAAAATGTATCACTTATGTATAACAAGACAGAATGTCAGGGATGAGCTGAAACTACCCCCACTGCTATCAATGGCTACACAGAAATTCTAAAAAGTACTCTGCAGAGAGACAGCCACAATTTCAGTTGAGTTTATATTCAGTGAAAAACATAAATAAATACTTTAAATACAGTATTATATGCAAAAGAGCAGATAAAACTGTTCTTAAATTCACTTTTACGTCCAGCTGATTTCAGGTAGATGTTAGCCAGCCAAAGCTCTGATATTAAGCAGAGATAACTCAAAATGTACGACTTACATAAGGCAAGACAGAATGTCAGTGATGAGCTGAAACTACCCCCCACTGCTATCAATGGCTACAAAGAAATTCTAAAAATTTTTCTGTAGAGAGACAGCCACAACTTCAATTGAGTTAACATTCAGTGAAAAACATAAATAAATAAATTAAATACAGTGCTATATGCAAACTAGAAGATAAAAGTGTACTTAAATTCACTTATACACCCAGATGATTTCAGGTAGATTTTAGCCAGTCAAAGCTCTGATATTAAGCAGAGATAGCTCAAAATGTATCACTTATATAAGGCAAGACCGAATGTCAGTGATTAGCTAAACCTACCCCCCACTGCAATCAATGACTACAAAGAAATTCTAAAAAGTACTTTGTAGAGAGAGAGCCACAACTTCAGTTGAGTTAATAGAGACTGCTTTTTACATTTCAACAGACTATTTGGATATCGCTTTATGCCATAATCCATTTTTTGACTTGCTCTACAAGTGCAAGCATCATGGGCCTACGCATCCAACTTTTTCTCATCTAGTGAGTCAGCATTTTTGCTACGACATTTTTTTGAAGTGAACTGTTTGGTTTGTCATTTACTAACAATATCGGGAGAAGTTTGGACCGATAATCAGGATTTCTCCAGCTGTGGGGTGATTATTTTTGGTTTTGTGCGCACTACTACGCCAGAACAACATATATATACAGTAACCATATGATTGGACATATTATTCTTCCTTCTGGGGACTCATGTTTGACTGTTTCATTCATAGGAATACTACCAACTATATTTTGAGTATAAAGTGTGCATTGTGTTTTTTTGGAAGAGCTTTTTATGTTTATTTGAACATGAAAATGTATGTTTCAACGCCAGGCGATGTGATGCTCGTATGGGAACTATCGCTTTTGTTCTTTTGGTTACAAAATTCCGATTATGGCTACAGTTTCCTGGACTGTGCTTTGTGCTGATTTAATTTTTGCTATTGACAACAACTCAATTTACCAGAATTTATGTTGACTTATTTTTTATGACTGGTGGACTCTTTCAACTGTTTATATTTCATATATAATGGCTGGGGTGAAATCTTCATAAATTACATGGCCTAATGGTAATATGTCACTATTATTTTACAACCATTATATATAACTCTATTGTGGGGTTAAACGAGAATATACAACTTCAGTTCTTGACATTGGGCACTTGTTACCTTTGATTTAATAATATTAAGATTGTGTACTAACTTTTGCTTAACAACAGCTCCTATTCAGACTGTGTAGGCATTTTTTAAGATCACATAGACAACCACATTGTTTTGAATATGTTATTTCATATTTAAGTGCCACAGCTATAGGAAATTTACTGTTTTTTCCTTTATGCTCAGATCAGTCATGTTATGAATAATATTATATATAGGTGTTGTTTTGACAAAGTTGAAAAATTTTTTGTTTACACCTGTGTGCCAACATGCATTAAGCATTATTACACCAATATTAACCGAATATACAATAATAATATTGGGATTATGTACTAACTTATGCTTAACGACAGCACCTATTCAGATTGTGTAGGCATACTTTATATGAAGATCACATAGATAATCATAATTTTTTGGCTATCATTGGAAATATGTTGTTTAACATTTAAAGTGCTACAGTTATAGGAAGTTTACTATCTCTTCTTTATGTTGAGATCAGTTATGTTCTGAATAATATCATATACAGGTGTAGTTTGGACCACACAGTTGACAATTTTTGTTTATATCTTTGTGCCTATATGCATCAAATATTACCACATAGGCATTAACCAATCATGGTATAATTTCTTTAAGCAGGGTAATATTTGGCCAGGGTTTATAATGTCATCCCGATGGATATATTCCAAACAACATTAGCATCTTTATTGCTGATTTTTGACATAGTGAGGATAGCATATCATAGACCATTAAGAAGAACTCTTGATGTTGTACCTTTTTTTCTAATTTGTATTAAGATAACACTATCTACAGACAAGGTACACTTGTCTCATACATCTTGAGATTCTTACATTTTCATTTCATGAATCCCTTGAGTCAGTATAACTACTCAATGTCTGTTTTTGAAACCATATATATGTTTCAATGGCTTTTTACTGAGTGTGTTTTCCTGATTTTTTGAGTATTATATCTCATGAACACCAATCAGAACTTTTTGGTACCCATGAGTGAATCTCTATTGCATTCTGTATATTTTTTGACATTTGTCAAGTATTATCAATAGTGATTTGGTGGTTTGTTCAGACATCTCTTTCCTTCCTTGTGATTTGAACTGTCAATTGTACCTAGCTAATTCTTTAACTTAACAACTTATAGTCATGGATCTTGGGAAATTATTACCCAGCCTTTGTGCTGACAAGGATGACCTTAAGGTATTCGGTATTGGCACTAGTTCCTCAAATACCACCGATTTACCCATATTGGATCCAGTTGACGGTTGTGTGTCTGAATTTAATCAGCTAGGCAAACAAATTAAAACCTTAAAACCAACATTTGGCACCATAAGCTCTTTAAGGCATACCAAGCTCAAAATATTTCACCAAGAGGATTGAGATCCAAGATACAGCCACTAGTTGGTGTACCGGATGACCTGTTAATCAGGGATTGGCAAGCAGCACAGCAAGAAGCCGCTATGGCACTGGTTAATGTATTAGCTTCCTTTTATGAAAGGACAGTCAATGCCAATACCCTGGATGTTGAAAAAACATGTCATAATTTAAAACAATTTGAAAATCAATCACAATTCCAGAGCTGTCTGAATAAACTATCCAAGGAACTTGCCATATTAGAGAATAATCTTAAATCCAAAAAACTACATAAGTTTGCTAGGGATAAAGAAGATTACAGCAGGGGTAGACAATTTGAATCCCATAGAGGTGTGAGATTTGCCCAAGGGACCAAAAATTTCACTTTTGTGCGCAAAAAAAGACCGAGATCAATTCTCAAAAAATCAGGATCTTCTAGTAACACTCTTGGTGAGGAGTCCTCCACAACAGATAATGAATCAACCAGCACTGGTGAATCACCACACAACAAAAGAGGTAGAAGCATGGTTAGCCCTTTGGGGCAGGAAACATAGGGGAGGGAGAAAGCATCGGGGTCAAAAGTCTAGAGGAACTTTTTCAGTCAATAGTGAAATAGCTCAATCTGAAAAAAATGTGTTTCTCAAAATACACTTTGTCACCTGATGAATATTCCATATTGAATAAAGGTCTGGGTTTTATTCCTGGTTTCTTTATTGACGAAAGTTCACATGTATCTGACATTTTAGAGTTTTGTAGAAAAATTAATCTTAACCTATTTTTCAAACAGCAGGACAACTCTAACCTCTCTCAAAGATCTACAGACTTTAGATTTCGCAAATCCACTTTTAATCCCCCTATGGACAAACATGTTGCAGTGTTTCAACAGGCTGTCATGAAAGATTTACATTTCTATTCTGACAGCTCTGACAATATAAGAAATAATATATCCTATAAGGAACAACTTGCCCTGACCAGACTTAAAAACAACAAGGATATAGTTATACTCTCTGCTGACAAAGGGGGTGCGGTTGTTGTCATGGACGCCGATTATTATCGGGATGAGGGAAATGGACAATTGTCCAACCATCATCATTACATGAAAATGAGCACAGATCCCACACCCTCTTTTCAACAAGAAATTGGTGATTTTCTACAGGAAGCAGTTGATGCTGGCATCATTTCTGATAAAACAAAAACACATCTCACGGTCAAGGATCCTGCAAAACAATACCTTTATTTGCTGCCTAAAATTCACAAATCTATTAATAAACCACCAGGCAGACCGATAGTATCTGGCATTGGATCTCTGACGGAACCTTTATCTATGTTTCTGACTGAGAAACTTAAACCACTATTATCATGTATCAGAGCCAGAATTCAAGACACCACGGAATTCTTACAAATTGTCTCTGAATCGCAACTTGAACCCGGTTGGCTATTATGCACTTTGGACATTAAATCATTATATACTAGCATTCCACACTGGGCAGGACTGATGGCCCTGGATTTTTGGCTGAATAAAGCCAACCTCTATCCCCCTGGATTGAACACACTACTTGTATGTATGGCGGAACACGTTCAGACTAAAAATGTATTTTATTTCCAACAAGATTGTTACTGGGAAATACAAGGTACGGCCATGGGAGCCTCTTTTGCACCAATCTATGCAGACCTATATATGGGATACATTGAAGAGCATATCATTTATGACGAATTGCACAATGTGTATCTACCGGAAATTGACATCTGGAGGAGATATCTGGATGACTGTTGGCTTGTATGGAAAGGAGGTCCCGACTACCTTCAAGAGTTTATGGAACATCTTAATGGAAACATGTGGGGGACTGAATTTACTGTGGAATATGATCTGAATGACATTAATTTTTTAGATGTCCATTTACAACGACAACCTGATCATATACTCAAAACATCTGTACATCGTAAATTTCCACAATATAATACCCTGCTACATGCCAACAGTCTCCATCCGAAACACATTATTAAGAACATTCCAAAATCTCAGTTTCTGAGAATAAAAAGAATATGTTCATCGGAACAGGATCTAAATATACATCATGAGGATTTAGCCAATAGATTTTTGGCCAGAGGATATCATTGGGATACTATCAGTTCTGCTGCACAATGGAGTAATACCCAACCCAGGGATTCATTGCTAGTTTACAAGAAAAAAGCCAGATCCAATAATCAAGATATATGCAGATTTGTTACCACTTATGGAAGAAATAGTCACAATCTCATCAATATTATCAACACACATTGGAACATACTCAAATCTCACCCCCTTTTGGAGGGATATTTAGGAGAACGATGTTATTTTTCATATAGGAAGGGTAAAACACTAGGTTCCCATTTTTCTCATTATAAAAGGAGTATCATGGATGATAACTCTTGTATGCAGAGAACATTAACAGGGGACAAACTAGTTGGTACATATCCCTGTGGCCACTGCAGTTTTTGTGGTTATATATTCAAAACTAAAAGTTTCACAAGTAAAAATACTGGTCAGTTACATGATATAAAATTTTTTGGAAATTGCAGCTCAGACTGGATTGTTTATCTAGCTACCTGCACGTGCCAGGCGTTTTATGTAGGTCAAACTTCTAGACAATTTTGTATCAGGATATCCAAACATTTGGGAGATATTAGAAATTGTAGGCCAACAAACGCATTATACAGACACACCATTAAGCATCCCACAGCCAAATTTTCATTTTGTATCATTGATAACATCATTGGAAATCGGGCATTCAAAACAGGATGGCATGACATTCTTAACAAAAAAGAAAAAAGATGGATAGTCAAACTCGGTGGGCTTTTCCCACCAGGGCTTAATGATAAAATGTGATTTACTTAAAATGTTTATTTATTACATCTGTTTTTCTCAAGCATTCTCACTTCACATTGATGTGTGTTTAGATTGTCACCCCAATATGATTTATTGGGGTCTACTTCTAAACACCGACACGCCGATTCCCCGACACAAAACTCACCGACGCCAAATAACCGAAAACACATAAACCCGACACAAACCCGACAACGCAAAACACCGAATACCAAATCACCGACACACGGAACGTAAACAACACGCGACACTACATACCATACACACTAGCCCTGACCCAAACCCTAACCCTAAGGTCCGACACTATCGCACACTTCACCTACCTGCACCCTAACCCTAAATCACTTACACACCCCTAGCCCAAGCTCCGACACTAACTTACACATCACCTACCTGCACCCTAACCCTAACTCACTTACACACCCCTAGCCCAAGCTCCGACACTAACGTACACATCACCTACCTGCACCCTAACCCTAACTCACTTACACACCCCTAGCCCAAGCTCCGACACTAACGTACACATCACCTACCTGCACCCTAACCCTAACTCACTTACCTGACCACTCCTACCTCCGTCACTGTCGCACACTTACCGGGTCGCGATCGCAGATTACCCTTGTCGGTCTTTCCACTGTCGGCGAATCACCCTGTCGGTATACGTACCTGTCGGTCATCTGGCGTCGGTGATTTCCGCGTCGGGGAATCGGCATTTCGGTCTTTTGAATGGGACCCGATTTATTGATATCAGTACAATTTCTAGTGAATTTTATGAAATTATGTTTAATTGTGCTAACCATTTTTATTCTATACAGCACATATCCTCTTCACCATACCAAGGTAACATTTTATTTTCTAACCAACTGATATTAAGATAGTTTGGTACAGTTTAAGGTGGACGATAACTTTCTTTGTAAACTTTCTTTGTATGCTTTATAATTATTTTCTTTTGTAATTCTTTAATGATTTTTTCTTTGACAGGAAGTGATGTCATTGCTTCCTTGTAGGGTATATAAGAAGCAGTTCTTATTTTGTCTTTGTAACTACTGATGAAAGCTTAACAGCTGAAACCGATCTAGTTTTGGTGCAATAAATCCTATTCATTGGAACCATACGAGGTGCTGGCTTCATTTTTTGTATAACTCAAAATGTATCACTGATATATGGCAAGACAGAAAGTTTTTTTTTTTCAAAAAACTTTTTATTGATTATTAAACAATATGATATAACAATGACAGCTTGAAAAACAAACATTACAATATAATTATAAAGATTACAAATTATATAAATTCACACTGGTTATAAGAACATATAGTCTATTTTGTGTAAGTTATATCTTATATAACTATATACAACATTTACAAAAAGTTGACCGAAATGCAAAACACTATCTAAATATATGTACTAAAGTCAAAAACAACAATAAATAGCCCAAAAATTTTTGTGACTCAAGACAAGATAAACGACAAGCTAATATACGCAGTTGATAATGAGTAACACTTTTTCTAACACTTTATTAGTAAGAGCCAGCTTTTTGGGACTTTTCATTAATGTTTTCTGTGTGGAAATATATGAGTAAGCCAAAGACTGGAAATTTTCCCAATTAAGTTTGGTACGATCAAGCCAATTTTTAGTGATATAGAATTTTATGAGCATACATATGTATATTATCACATGAATATCTAATCTAGAAAGAGGTATTTGGGGTATATGAAGAATTGCTAGTTCCCAAGATAAAGTGGATTTATGGTATCTCATTTTTTGCAAACGAACCTTCAATGAGGTCCATAGTCTATGTGAGTGATGACATGACCACATAACATGCATAAGATCTGCACTTGAAAATGAACAGCATGAGTATGAGGAAGATTTACTGGGATTAAATTTATTAATTTTAGTAGGGGTGTGATAAGCATTATTATTTATCATCAGTTGGGTATAATAAAGTTTCTTGAAGGGTGAGAATTCTAGGGTTGCTTTGATAGCAGAGATTTTCTGATTCATATTAAATTGTGTATTAAATCCATCCCAGTATTTAGAGAAAAGACAATCTGATTTATGAATTATATCAATTAAGAGACTATATGATTTAGACAGCATTTTCATTGGAAGTAACAAAGTTTGTAACACCATGTCCAGATTAATAAAATCTTGATTTTTTGGTTTGATGTAAGCATATTTAGTAACAATAATCTCTCTCAACTGTCGAAAAATAGAGAAATATATACCTCTAACTTCAAAAATTTTGCAAAAGCTAGTTAAGGTTTCATCTTTATGTTTCAAAATATCCCATATATTAAGATTTTTAATTCGAGGAAAATCTGAGAGGTTAATCATATTATTATTTAGTTTAATATTAGGATTTAGGTGAATAGGTTGTAATAACTGAAAAGCACTGTCTAAATTAACATATTTTAGCAATTCTTGAAATAATTTGACCTTCTGTTTTAAAGACTTTGAGAGTTTAAGAGTATCCATAACATCCATAGATAGGAATGGGAGAGCTGTTGAATTAAATTTTTTGGTTAAAATATGTTGGTGCCATATCTTAGTCCAATTAGGAAGATTATTGTAGTTTCCAACATTCACAGAAGTGATAGATAATAATTTGTTAGCTGAGATAATTAAATAGTAAAGATGAAAGTTAGGTAAGCGTAGACCTCCTTTACTTTTAGGAAGCAGTAACTTAGAGTATGAGATCCTGACTGATTTAGGAAACCACATGAATTTAGCTAATTCCTTGTGGACCTTAGAAAAGAAGAATTTAGGGATTGTTTGATCTATAGAATTAAATTGAAAAAGAAGTTTAGGAAGAATATTCATTTTAATTATCGCAGCCTTAGATAAAAGAGAAAGATTTAGCAGTTCCCATCTGCGTAAGTCAAGCACAATTGAAGACCATGTTTTTATTAAATTATTTTGAAATGCTGAAAGACCATTATGTTGAAACTAAATCCCTAAGTATTTAATATTATCAGTAAATTGAAAAGAAGATTCAGGAAATAAGTATACCCTGTGAGCACGAGGGTTTATAGGAAAAATGTGAGTTTTTTTAGAATTAATCTGGTACCCTGAAACCTGTGAAAAACTGTTGACAGAATGAACTAGCTTTGTAAGATCTGTAGTAGGAGTTTGAAAGTATAGTATCAAGTCTTCCGCAAAGGCTGATAAGAGAATATTAGTATTCAGAACTCTAGGAATTCTATGAAAGGAATTTTGTGCTATATATAGTAACAGTGGTTCTAAATATATGTTAAAAAGAAAGGGAGATAATGGGCAACCTTGCTTTGTGCCATTAGTAATCTTAATAGGATTAGACGTCTTTCTATTAATATATAAGAAAGTAGAAGAATCTTTGTACAAGGTTTTGATTAATTCTATATATGTAATGGGTATATTAAAATGTTCCATCGTATTAAATAGAAAATTCCTGTTCACTCTATCAAAAGCCCCCATTGCATCAAGAATTAGTGTATATATAGGATTATTATCTATCTTGGTAAAGTGTATTAGTGTGTCCAATGTCAAAGTATTATCCCAAGTATGTCTATGAGATATAAAGCCAGCTTGGTTTGGAGATACTATTGATGGTATTATTTTTTTTAATCTGTTGGCTAAAAGAGAAGCTAAAATTTTTATATCACTGTTAATTAGAGAAATAGGCCTATAACTATGTGGATCTGATTTTTCTTTATTATTTTTTAGAATTAGTATGGTCTTTGAAGTGTTCCAGTATAAATCTGATATACCATTTATCTTTACGTGTTCATAAACTTTAAGAAGAAAGGGTGCTAACACCTGTTTGAAAGTTTTAAAAAATTCAGTTGTAAAGCCATCTGGACCAGGGGATTTGCCATGTTTCAGTCTATCTATAGTCTCTATAATTTCTTGGGTATTTATTGGAGATGTAAGTATATTTTGTTGTTCTTCATTTAATCTAGGGAATTTAATAGCAGATAGATAACCCATCATATCCTGACTAGCTTTTAAGTCTACTTCTTTAGAGTATACCTCTGTATACAAGGAGGTAAAAAGCTGTAGAATCTCCTCGTCAGTGCTGTATATCCTTTTCTCATAATGTATAGGTGTTATTCTAGGTAAGTTGAGGTTATTTTTAATTATTCTAGCTAAGGTTTTGGAGGGCACTTGCGCCCATTCAGAGTAAGTAGCCAACATTCTCTGTTCTGATATAGAAAGATTATGTTGATGAAGGAATAATAATTATTTTTGGGCTTCCAGAATTTGTTCATAATTCGAACAGCTTGGATTTGTTTTATGCTGACTTTCAAGGGTTTGAATCCTTTCCTTTAAAAGAGATTCTTTATTCTTGTATTGTTTTTTAATGTATGAAGCTTTGTTTATTAACATGCCTCTCAAATTTGCCTTATACGCAACCCATTGAATATCATAGGGAATATCTGTTGAATCTAGATTATTGTACATTTCTTGTATTATTTCAGTACTTAACTTTGTGACTTCCTTATTTGAGAGTAAGTTATTATTCAATGTCCATGTATTGTTCATGCGCGTATATGATATGCTTGGGTCAGTATCAAGTATTAGGGATATCTTTGAGTGATCAGAAAAAAATCTAGGTTCTAAAGTGAAATGAATTAGCAAGTGTGACAAGGAATCAGATATAAGAAAGAAGTCTAACCTTGACCATGCATTGTAACATTTCGAGTAGTATGTATAAATATCTTTGCTATTTGAGTAACCAATAGATGATTGGGGATCTATAAGACACAAATCTAGCATCAAGTCATTCAAGGCCATATATGCTTGGTGATTATAAGAAGGTGATCTGCTAGTGCGATCTATTTCAGGATTAATAACAACATTCCAGTCACCCCCCATGATGATATAATGATCTTTAAAAGAAGAAAGGATGTTGTATATCTGTATGATGAATAGATGTTGATTATTACATGGACCATACAAATTAAGAATTAGGAACGGTTTGTCCATATTTTGTATGTTGGCAGTAAAATAGCACCATCTTCCCTCTGTATCATAATTTTCATTAATAATAGTACCTTGAAAGTTACGTTTAATCAAAATGGCCACCCCCTTTGAGTTAGAACTAGTACCTGCCGAAATTATTTTGCTTACCCATTTTTTGTTTCTTTTTTTGTACCAATCTTCTCTAGGCAAATGAGTTTCTTGTATAAAACATAAACTAGCTTGAGACTTAAATAACAAATGAAATAATAATGATCTCTTGGATTTAATTTGTAGCCCCCTCACATTCCATGAATCAATATTCAAGGGCTTAACCATTAGATATTAAACACCTATGAAGAAGGATATAAGTAATATATGTAGATATGACATATAATGAATTTAATATCCTAGTTTCTATCTGTCTAGTGTTTTGCAGAGTGAGAATTTTCAAAAAATCTTTTCTTAATGTTCTGCATAACTCCCTCGTAACTACCCCGGTGCCTACCCACCTACTCCTACCCATAAAGGAAGCACATGGAAAACTAGGTAAAAGGTAAATATTTTCGATCAACACTATATTTGACATATCAGGAGTTAAAATGCAGTCGATCCTAAAAAAAACTATTACTAAATTATGCACAAATATACATATCTACATCACATTGAAAAACAAGATGTCAGCCATACTAGAAACTTCGTGACACCCCATTCACATACTCCACAAAATTCAGTGGGTACTTACAGGTAATACATTTTTTGAGTCAGTTATATATAAAAGGAGAAGAAAAATGAAAATATACATTCAACAATTTTAAAGCCTGTTAATCTGTATATAAGTCTAACTATATCTTGTCATATTATTATTCACTAAAAGGCGTATAATTGCAATAATAATTGCAGATATAATACTTATATGTTAATAAACTATAAAAACAGTTAACACTAAGTAGTCTTCCCCATTCTAGTCCAAATTTAATTTGTAAGGCTCTAATAAGTGTGTATGCTTTTGATAATGAGAATACTAACTAGTCTAGAATAAAGTCACACTATACATATAAAAACAGATTACTCCTACATTCAATACACCTATTTATAATATATATAACCTATTATTGTAGAAATAAATGAATAACCATTTATGAAACATATACTTATTATGCCCTATTATGAGTGTATTTTAAAATCAGGTTTTATTTTTTCTTTTTTTTTTTTTTTTTCCCTCCCTTTTTTGAATCATGCCTAATGTAGTGTATACCTAAGGCTTCTAATAACCCTTAACATCTGTGTTAAACAATACATATTCAAATAGTGCAACATGACATTAAAATTAATGAACTTGAAAACAAGTATTATTATATGTAATGTAGAGAAAAAAAAAACAGTGACAACTACATGACCCCCTGTTGGCTGGGTCACTATTTCAGATTCCATTGTGAGAAAAAAAAATATTAGCAATATAAAGCACTTTAACATTTATTACATCTAGAGTGCCAGCTATATTAAGTACAACACTATAGGGCCAAAACACTAGTCATAATAACTGGCGATCAAAAGGATTTCCGTAACTGAAGAGATCTGGAGTATGATTCGGACAATTAGAAAGCCTGATTAAACAGGCACAGAGGCAGCGATACTGTCGTTCGACAGTAGGAAACATCTTAATCTCGCAGAAGGCTTCCTGCATCACACAGAACTTCGGAGCCAGTCTGAGTAGGAAAGCAAACTTACGTGTAGGAAACCATGCTGAATCAAGCCACAATAGACCACGACACTGAAAATTTGCCATTCTCATCGGGAACAACATCTCGAAGCCAGGAAACCAAACAATTAGTGAATGGCAGACCAAAGGGAACAGACCACAATCTCCGACCTCTTCAAAAGCAAGTAGCCAAGCAACAGGAAGCTCAACAGCAATCGGGATATCGTTGACTGGATGAACAGGGCTCCAATCTCCTGGGAGTAGCAACATCATCGAGCAGGCAAACAAGAGGGAAAATGAATTGTGCCTGGGCACAGACAAAAAACAACAGAATTCTGTCCAGGTTGGTAGCGCTGCTTTAGCATGAGGGTACAGATAACACTTTTTCCCCTCAGTTTGAGTGACACATATGACTGAAAGCCATATTACCACATAAATACTCAGCAATGAAGACACTCAGAAACTACAAAAGCATTATATACTAAAATAATGATGTTTAAAACAGTGGCAGCTCAATAAATCATTAAACACAAATAATATACATTACAAAACTAGAGTGTCTTACTATGGTAAAGTTTGTCATATAAACTGTTATTGAAGAGTATATATGATGAAATGTAAGTTCACTAGTTGAAATTCAATGAACTTACATTAGTTAGCAGACTTACTTATTGTGTAACAGTGTCAGGAAGGACCTTCAATAATTTTAAAAAGATATCCTTTGCTTCTTGTGATTCTTTTACAGTATAACTTCTGTCATTGTAGCTGAAAGAGAGTGTGTTTGGATATCTCATCAGAAATTTTATTCCCCTTTTTATCAGGTCTGCGCAATATGGAGATAGCTTTTGTCTGTTCATTTTTATTTGTGGGCGTAAATCCTGTGAAAAAGTCAGCTTATGGTTGTTCCATATGAGATGTTTTTTACTTTTGGCTGCTTCTAAAATACGTTGAGTATCTTGGTAGTTTAGTAATCTAGTGTAAATAATCCGAGGTGAAGTAGACTCTGGTCTGGCACGCAGGGCTCTGTGCGCTCTTTCAACAATTAAGATATTAGTGGTTGTCTCACAATTAAGTAATGCCTTGAATATTTGTTTAGTCACTGAGATTAAGTTCTGATTATCATAGGATTCAGGCAATCCTCTAATTATTATATTATTTCTGCGAGACCTTGCCTCTAAATCCAGCAATTTTGCTTGTATTTCTGCAAAGAGAGCATCCTTGGATTTTAAATCACGTTCAGTAGAATCTGCTCTTATTTCCATATCCAGATTTTTATTTTCAAGTAAGTCCATTCTATCATTTATTTGTTTTAAAGTTTTACCAAAGTCAGTAAATTGTTCAGAGAAACTCTGAATAGCAATTTGAATAGGCTGTAGTGCCATCCTTAAATCTTCTAAATAAAATTACAGTCACTTATATCTTTAGTACTTACTTTAATGTTCTCAGTAGATTGCTTGGTGGTTCTAAATCTCTTAGAGCCAGTGTCTTTCTCTGGAGAAAGCACAGAGGAGAATTTGGCCTTTGTTGTCTGCGTCTCCATGGAGTCAGAGTTGCCAGCCATGCCCAGAATAGAGGTGTGAAAATAGGAATACTGACACTGATAGGAGCTTCCAAAGTGCACGTGCCCAGAAACTGTTGAGGCCAAAAATACTCTGAAGTAAATTAATATAAAGGTTTCACTCTTTCAAAAAATGTATAATCCCAGAATGAAGAAGATGTATCAGAGATACTTTCTATAGAAAAAACTGTGGAGAAATTCCGCCTAAAAGCTGTTAAAAATTGCAGGTAATTACAAAGCTGTGAGGAGCTCAGTGAACAGGGAGCAGTCTAGCCGGTGACCATCATGGAATGCACAAGACAGAAAGTTAGTGATGAGCTGAAACTACCCCCCACTGCTATCAATGGCTACACAGAAATTCTAAAAAATACTCTGTAGAGAGACAGCCACAACTTCAGTTGAGTTAGTATTTAGTGAAATACACAAATAAATTAATTAAATGCAGTACTATATGCAAAAGAGCAGACAAAAGTGTACTTAAATTTATGAATACATCCAGCTGATTTCAGGTAGATGTTAGCAGGCCAAAGCTCTGATATTAAGAAGAGATAACTCAAAATGTACCACTTATATAAGGCACGACAAAATGTCAGTGATGAGCTGAAACTACTCCCACTGCTATCAATGGCTACACAGAAATTCTAAAAAGTACTCTGTAGAGAGATAGCCACAATGTTAGTTGAGTTAATATTCAGTGAAAAACACAAATAAATAAATTAAATACAGTACTATATGCAGAACAGCAGATAAAAGTGTACTTAAATTCACTTATATGTCCAGCTGATTTCAGGTAGATGTTAGCCGGCAAAAGCTCTGATATTAAGCAGAGATAACTCAAAATGTGTCACTTATATAAGGAAGACAGACTGTCAGTGAGAAGCTGAAACTACCCCGCACTGCTATCAATGGCTACACAGAAATTCTAAAAAGTACTCTGTAGACAGACAGCCACAACTTCAACTGAGTTAATATTTAGAGAAAAACACAATTAAATAAATTAAATACAGTACTATATGCAAAAGAGCAGATAAAAGTGTTCTTCAATTCACTTATACATCCAGCTGATTTCAGGTAGATGTTAGCTGGCTAAAGCTTTGATATTAAGCAAAGATAACTCAAAATGTATCACTTATATATGGCAAGACAGAATGTTAATGATGAGCTGAAACTACCCCCCACTGCTATCAATGGCTACACAGAAATTCTAAAAAAATACTCTGTGGAGAGACAGCCACAACTTCAATTGAGTTAATATTCAGTAAAATACACAAATAAATAAATTAAATACAGTACTATATGCAAAAGAGCAGACAAAAGTGTACTTAAATTCATGAATACATCCAGCTGATTTTAGGTAGATGTTAGAAGGCTAAAGCTCTGATATTAAGCAGAGAAAACTCAAAATGCATCACATATATAAGGCATGACAGAATGTCAGTGAAGAGCTGAAAGTGCCCTCCACTGCTATCAATGGCTACACATAAATTCTAAAAAGTACTCTGTAGAGAGACAGCCACAACTTCAGTTGAGTTAATATTCAGTGAAAAACACAACTAAATTAAATACAGTACTATATGCAAAAGAGCAGATAAAAGTGTACTTAAATTCACTTATACGTCCAGCTGATTTCAGGTAGATGTTAGTCGGACAAAGCTCTGATATCAAGCAGAAATAACTCAAAATACAGCACTTATATAATGCAAGACAGAATGTCAGTGATGAGGTGAAACTATCCCCCACTGCTATCAATGGCTGCACAGAAATTCTATAAATTATTCTGTAGAGAGACAGCCACAACTTCAATTGAGTTAACATATAGTGAAAAACGTAAATAAATAAATTAAATACAGTAGTATATGCAAAAGAGCAGACAAAAGTGTACTTAAATTCACTTATACAGCAAGATGATTTCAGGAAGATGTTAGCCGGTCGATGCTCTGATATTAAGCAGAGATAGCTCAAAATGTATCACTTATATAAGGCAAGACAGAATGTCAGAAATGAGCTGAAACTACCCCCCACTGCAATCAATGGCTACACAGAAATTCGAAAAAGTACTCTGTAGAGAGACAGCCACAACTTCAGTTGAGTTAATATTCAGTGAAAAACAAAACTAAATAAATTAAGTACAGTACTATATGCAAAAGAGCAGATAAAAGTGTACTTAAATTCACTTATACGTCCAGCTGATTTCAGGTAGATTTTAGCTAGCTAAAGCTCTGATATTAAGCAGAGATAACTCAAAATGTATCACTTATATAAGGCAAGACAGAATGTCAGTGGTGAGCTAAAACTACCCCCAGCTGCTATCAATGGCTACATAGAAATTCTAAAAAGTACTTTGTAGAGAGAGAGCCACAACTTCAGGTGAGTTATTATTCACTGAAATACACACATAAATAAATTAAATACAGTACTATATACAGAACAGCAGATAAATGTGTACTTAAATTCACTTTTACGTCCACCTGATTTCAGATAGATGTTAGCCGTCCAAAGCTCTGATATTAAGCAGAGATAACTCAAAATGTGTCACTTATATTAGGCAAGACAGAATGTCAGTGAATAGCTGAAACTACCCCCCACTGCTATCAATGGCTACACAGAAATTCTAAAAAGTACTGTGTAGAGAGACAGCCACAACTTTAAGTGAATTAATATTCAGAGAAAAACACAATTAAATAAATTAAATACAGTACTATATGCAAAAGAGCAGACAAAAGTGTACTTAAATTCACGAATACATCCAGCTGATTTCAGGTAGATGTTAGCAGGCCAAACCTCTGATATAAAGCAGAGATAATTTAAAAATCAAAAA
>NC_056750.1:844756934-844794434 GCF_019279795.1 Protopterus annectens
CCCCCCTTTTAAAAAAATTTAAAAGATTTTAAAGGGCATAGGTGAAAATCCTAAAGCAACAGAAATTCTAAAAGATACTCTGTAGAGAGACAGCCACAACTTCAGTTGAGTTAATATTCAGTGAAAAACACAAATAAATTGAATACAGTACTATATTCAAAAGATTGGGTTGGGAGTTCCTTCTCTGTGAAGTCTGCATGTCCTCCCCGTGGTCAAGTGGGTGTTCAAAAGACATGTATTGAATGGGCGTACCTTCGTTGAAGGTTGGGCATCAGGCTGGCAAATTGACACCATAAAAAGCAACTGCCAATCATTAGCGGACCAGAGTTCCGCTGTGGCGACCCCTAACCGGGAAAGGCCGAAAGACAAAAAACAACAACTGTATGCAAAAGATCAGATAAAAGTGTACTTAAATTCACCTATACTTCCAACTGATTTCAGGTAGATTTTAGCTGGCCAAAGCTGTGATATTAAGCAGAAATAACTCAAAATGCATCACTTATTTAAAGCAAGACAGAATGTCAGGGATGAGCTGAAACTACCCGCACTGCTATCAATGGCCACACAGAAATTCTAAAAAGTACTCTGCAGAGAGACAGCCACAATTTCAGTTGAGTTAATATTCAGTGAAAAACATAAATAAATACTTTAAATACAGTACTATATGCAAAAGAGCAGATAAAACTATACTTAAATTCACTTTTACATCCAGCTGATTTCAGGTAGATGTTAGCTGGCCAAAGCTTTGATATTAAGCAGAGATAACTCAAAATGTATCACTTATATAAGGCAAGACAGAATGTTAGTGATGAGCTGAAACTAACCCCACTGCTATCAATGGCTACACAGAAATTCTAAAATGTACTCTGTAGAGAGACAGCCACAACTTCAGTTGAGTTAATATTCAGTGAAAAACACAAATAAATAAATTAAATACAATACTATATGCAAAACAGCAGACAAAAGTGTACTTAAATTCACTTATACTTCCAGCTAATTTCAAGTAGATTTTAGCTAGCTAAAGCTCTGATATTAAGCAGAGATAACTCAAAATGTATCACTTATATAAGGCAAGACAGAATGTCAGCAATGAGCTGAAACTACCCCCAGCTGCTATCAATGGCTACATAGAAATTCTAAAAAGTACTTTGTAGGGAGACAGCCACAACTTCAGTTAAGTTAATATTCAGTGAAAAACACAAATAAATGAATTAAATGCAGTACTATGTACAACAGAGCAGATAAAAGTGTACTTAAATTCACTTATACATCCAGCTGATTTCAGGTAGATGTTAGCCGGCCAAAGCTCTGATATTAAGCAGACATAACTCAAAATGTATCACTTATATAAGGCAAGACAGTATGTCAGTGATGACCTGAAATGATGCCCCACTGCTGTCAATAACTACACAGAAATACTAAAAAGTACTCTGTAGACAGACAGCCACAACTTCACTTGAGTTAATATTCAGTGAAAAACATTAATAAATAAATTAAATACAGTACTATATACAAAAGAGCAGATAAAAGTGTACTTAAATTCACTTATACATCCAGCTGATTTCAGGTAGATGTTAGCCAGCCAAACGTCTGATATTAAGCAGAGATAACTCAAAATGTATCACTTATATAAGGCAAGACAGAATGTATGTGATGAGCTGAAACTACCCCCAGCTGCTATCAATGGCTACATAGAAATTCTAAAAATTACTCTGTAGAGAGACAGCCACAACTTCAGTTGAGTTAATATTCAGTGAAAAACACAAATAAATGACTTAAATACAGTACTATAAACAAAAGAGCAGGTAAAAGTGTACTTAATTCCACTTATATACCCAGGTGATTTCAGGTAGATGTTAGCTGGCCAAAGCTTTGATATTAAGCAGACATAACTCAAAATGTATCACTTATATAAGGCAAGACAGCATGTTAGTGATGAGCTGAAATGATCCCTCACTGCTATAAGTAGCTACACAGAAATTCTTAAAAGTACTCTGTAGACAGACAGCCACAATTTCAGTTGAGTTAATATTCAGTCAAAAATACAAATAAATTAATTAAGTACAGTACTGTATGCCAAAGAGCAGAAAAAAGTGTATTTAAATGCACTTATACATCCAGATGATTTCAGGCAGATGTTAGCCACCCAAATCTCTGATATTAAGCAGAGATCACTCAATATGTATCACTTATATACAGGAAGACAGAATATCGGTGATGAGCTGAAACTACCCCCACTGCTATCAATGGCTACACAGAAATTCTAAAAGATACTCTGTAGAGAGACAGCCACAACTTCAGTTGAGTTAATATTCAGTGAAAAATACAAATAAATTAAATACAATACTATATGCAAAAGATTGGGTTGGGAGTGCCTTCTCTGTGAAGTCTGCATGTCCTCCCCGTGGTCAAGTGGGCATTCGAAAGACATGTATTGAATGGGCGTGCCTTCGTTGACGGTTGGGCATTAGGCTGGCAAATCGAAAACACAAAAAGCAGCTGCCAGTCATTAGCGGACCGGAGTTCCGCTGTGGCGACCCCTAACCAGGAAAAGCCGAAAGACAAACAACAACAACAACTATATGCAAAAGATCAGATAAAAGTGTACTTAAATTCACCTATACTTCCAACTGATTTCAGGTAGATTTTAGCCAGCCAAAGCTGTGATATTAAGCAGAAATAACTCAAAATGTATCACTTATTTAAAGCAAGACAGAATGTCAGGGATGAGCTGAAACTACCCCCACTGCTATCAATGGCCACACAGAAATTCTTAAAAGTACTCTGCAGAGAGACCGCCACAATTTCAGTTGAGTTAATATTCAGTGAAAAACATAAATAAATACTTTAAATACAGTACTATATGCAAAAGAGCAGATAAAACTGTACCTAAATTCACTTTTATGTCCAGCTGATTTCAGGTAGATGTTAGCCGGCCAAAGCTCTGATATTAAGCAGAGATAACTCAAAATGTATCACTTATATAAGGCAAGACAGAATGTCAGTGATGAGGTGAAACTACCCCAGACTGCTATTAATGGCTACACAGAAATTCTAAAAAATACTCTGTAGAGAGACAGCCACAACTTCAGTTGAGTTAATATTCATTGAAAAACACAAAGAAATAAATTAAATACAGTACTATATGCAAAAGAGCAGACAAAAGTGTACCTAAATTCAGTTATACCTCCAGCTGATTTCAGTTAGATGTTAGCCGGTCAAAGCTTTGATATTAAGCTGAGATAACTCAAAATGTATCACTTATATAAGGCAAGACAGAATGTTAGTGATGAGCTGAAACTACCCCCACTGCTCTCAATGGCTACACTGAAATTCTAAAATGTACTCAGTAGAGACACAGCCACAACTTCAGTTGAGTTAATATTCAGTGAAAAACATAACTAAATTAAATACAGTACTATATGTAAAAGAGAAATAAAAGTGTACCTAAATTCATTTATATGTCCAGCTGATTTCAGGTAGATATTAGTCGGCCAAAGCTCTGATATTAAGCAGAAATAACTCAAAATGTATGACTTACATTAGGCAAGACAGAATGTCAGTGATGAGCTGAAACTACCCCCCACTGCTGTCAATGGCTACAAAGAAATTCTAAAAATTATTCTGTAGAGAGACAGCCACAACTTCAATTGAGTTAACATTCAGTGAAAAACATAAATAAATAAATTAAATACAGTGCTATATGCAAACGAGAAGATAAAAGTGTACTTAAATTCACTTATACATCCAGATGATTTCAGGTAGATTTTAGCTGGTCAAAGCTCTGATATTAAGCAGAGATAGCTCAAAATGTATCACTTATATAAGGCAAGACAGAATGTCAGTGATTAGCTAAACCTACCCCCCACTGCAATCAATGGCTACAATGAGCTGAAATGATGCCCCACTGCTGTCAATAGCTACACAGAAATTCTAAAATGTACTCTGTAGACAAACAACCACAACTTCACTTGAGTTAATATTCAGTGTAAAATACAAATAAATTAATTAAGTACAGTAAAGTCTTTGTTGTGGAGTGAACGCTCCTCCAAATATCCACAGAAATAATAAAAATAAAAATGTCAAAAATGATCAGGAGGAAAGCGAAACAAGCAGGAGCTATATCAAGTAACAGTACTGTTCTTCTTAGAAATGCAAACTGCACATAAAATATCCAATACTGTTCTTCACACAGATTCAAATAGCACGCAAAATCCAATAGCTAGCATAAATCACGGTCCACTGGGATATCAGTAAAAAAGTTTATTGCACATAGAGTAAGCGCTTTCACCTAAACGGCTTCTTCAGACTCATTACATTTACAAATCTAAGTAATTGATTTAAATAGCATATTAGGCGGGAAATTCATCAATTAAAGCACTTATATTAACATATTAAAGATATATTGACATGTCAACAACACATTTAATGTTAAAAATATAAAAACTGCAATTGTATATTAAATAAATAATATATGTATATAAAAATAATATATATATATAAAAAATATATATATAAAAAATATAAAAATATATATATATATATATATATATATATATACACATATATCTGCATATGCCATTCAAAATTCATCATATAAAATTCATTTAAAATAGAAATACATAAAGCATATATATACATAAATTAGAACTGTGAAAATAAAAAGGGGCATATCTATTAATGTTGGTATTTATTTATGGACTATCAACCTTTTCATTTTAAGGAAAGGTTTAACTGATAGTTTGGCATTAAGCCCTGGATATACATCTGATCTAAACTTCATAATCCATATGTTTTCTCTACTTTCAGTGTGTGTTCTTATGTCTCCACCCCTGATGTTAACATCTATTTTCTCTATTATTCTAAAGTTAAATATGTGATTCGGGCCAGATTCAAGTATGTGTTTAGCTAATGCATTACTCTTGTGCATCATCCTAATGCTGTAGAGATGTTCGCGTATACGATCTTTCAAGCATCTATTTGCTTTCCCTATATAGAAGGATGTGCAAGCAAGGCAATTAGCAAGATAAACAACATTTGAAGATGTACAGTCACCATTAACTTTGAAAAAATATCTATGTTTAGTGACTGGATGTATAAATATTGCATTGGAATCAATATGTGAGCAAAAATTACAATTTCCACAGGTAGAAGTACTATAGGATGGAGAACTAAATGTTTCATCTCTAGGCCGCTTGTCACATAATAATCTTTTTAAGTTTTTCTTATTCTTATATCGAAACTGTGGAACATCACCAAGTCTCTCTCTAACCTGTGGATCTACCATTAAGATGTTCCAATGATTCTTGACCACATCTTTAATGTTCCAAACATCATGGGTATAAAAAATAGAAAATGCCTCTTTATTAGGAATGGTTCTGTAATGACTAGCTGTATCTACTGGGCTAGTGGCTGTTCTTGTGTCAGAGAAATAAGGTGCTGCCACATCTAACCGCATATCATGAAGTCCATCAATACCCTTAGAAATATCTTCTTTCTTATATCCTCTCTGCAAAAGTCTTGAATTCAACTCTGCAAGGTCACTATCAAATCCATTCATACTCGGATTATATCTTGAGATTCTCATCGCCTGTCCCTTGATAATATTATTAAAGATGTAGTGTGGGTGCATACTATGGCGATGCAGGATAGTATTAATGTGACAAGGCTTCCGATATACACCAGTATTAATCAGTCCATTTGGTAATTTCTCTATATATACATCTAAGAATGATACTTTGGTAATAGATGTGGTATGGCTAAACTTCAAATAATCAGTGGAAGAGTTAATTTGACCAATAAATTCATCTAACTCAATAATGGAGCCTTTCCAAATAAAGAAAAGGTCATCCACAAAACGTCTATAGAATAACACATGCTCTATGAAAGTCGGTAGCTGACACATAAACTCATATTCCCATTCGGCCATAAATAAATTGGCGTAGCTATTGGCACATGGTGTGCCCATAGCTACGCCATCTTTTTGTAAATAGCATTTCCCATTAAAGTAAAAGATATTGTTATTAAGAACTACCTGTAAAAGAGAAATCAATAAATTAATGTGTAATTCTGACATATTAGAGACACGATTCAGGTGTTTAGTGAGCATTTCTAAGCCTACTTGATTAGGAATGACTGTAAATAAAGATTGCACATCCATTGTCACAAAAATCAATCCTGTCGTGTCTATTCCATCTTTAAGGCAGTCATAAAGGTTAATCAAAAATTGTTTGGTGTCCTTTAAAATATACATATTACTTTCTACTATAGGTCTCAAATTGTTTTCTATAAATATCGAAGCTGGTTCTGTAATCCACCCCCTTCCAGCTACAATTGGTCTTAGGGGTGGATTTTGCAGATCTTTATGTATTTTAGGACGTCCATTTATTAGAGGAATAAGTGGTGTGGGCACATCTAAGAACAAAAATAGTTTACTGTCAATCATATTGCTATTCATTAATCCTAATAAAAATAAATGTACTTTATGAGAATAAAATACTATCAAGTCAATAGCTAGTGGTGTATAGAATTGATCATTTCCAAGCATAGATAGCATCCTATCAACATAATTATCAGTGTCCATTATCACTATGCCACCACCCTTGTCTGCTGGTCTAATTGTTAGTGTGGTATCATTGCATAGTTTCTTAAGAGCATTGTTCTCTTTATGTGTTAGATTATATTTTCTGTGTCCTCGCTTATTATCATTATCTCTTATTTTATACAGATCATCCTCTACAAGCTTGCTAAATGCTGCTAGCAACGGACGTAATTGGGGTGTAAAAGTACTAGGGCAATGAAAATGCATGCTAGGTACAGAGATTCCATTATCCATAAAGTATAGTTTTAATGATAAATTGCGTACATATAGTTTAAAATCTCTTATTGTTTCTTCAAATATACTGCCTGTAGTAGGTATAAAAGATAAACCTTTAGATAATACCGATATTTCATCTGAATTCAAAACATAGGAGGAGAGATTAAATATTAAGTTTTCCCCCTCCCTTTCCCTTCCCACATTTTCTTGATGTTCTTGTTCAGGGGCTGCTCTTTAGATACCTTGCGCTTCTGTCGTCCCCTGCTCAATGACCTTCCACGGCCTTCCTTGTGATCTTCTCTGATCGGAAAAGGGTGTGATAGGTTGAATACAGGGGTATCAGTTACCTTGGCTGCACCAACACTACTATTAGGTGTTTGTCTCAAGGCTACATTAATTTTACTCCTTACAATAGGCATAGGTGTAGAATTAACCTCCATGGACTTATTGGAACCATGTGAGACTATTATGACATCTGAAGTACAGTCAATACTATTGTTAGTCGAAACAGGTGTAACATTAGAAATGCTATTGACAGTATTTCTAGGTGAAACAGTCACTGCATCCTTATCACAATCAGCTAATACTATAGCAGGTCATTGATTATAATTTGCTTTACACTGTACACTGTCTATAGGCTGAGTTTGAGAATGCAACATATCATCAGTTCTTAATAAAACATCATTATTTACATTCAAGCTATTGTTAGTTCTTACAGCTCTAGGCCAAGTAAAGATGTGGCCTAATCTAAAGTCTGAAATGTCTCTCTGCAACTTGTGTTTCTTCTGTGAGAGAAGCTTCCTCTCATATTGATTGATGTTATCTAACATATTACTAAAATTGTCATTTAAGAGTCTCTCAGGAAATTGTTCACAACTTCAGTTGAGTTAATATTCAGTGAAAAACACAACTAAATAAATTAAGTGCAGTACTATATGCAAAAGAGCAGATAAAAGTGTACTTAAATTCACTTATACGTCCAGCTGATTTCATGTAAATGTTAGCCAGCCAAAGCTCTGATATTAAGCAGAGATAACTCAAAATGTATCACTTATATAAGGCAAGACAGAATTTCAGTGATGAGCTGAAACTACCCCCCACTGCTATCAATGGCTACACAGAAATTCTAAAAATTACTCTGTAGAGATTCAGCCACATCTTCAGTTGAGTAAATATTCAGTGAAAAACACAAATAAATAAATTAAATACATTACTATATGCAAATGAGCAGATAAAGTGTACTTCAATTCACTCATATGTCCAGCTGATTTCAGGTAGATGTTAGCCGGCCAAAGCTCTGATATTAAGCAGAGATAACTCAAAATGTATCACTTATATAAGGCAAGACAGAATGTCAGTGATGAGTTGAAACTACCCCCCACTGCAATCAATGGTTGCACAGAATTTCTAAAAAGTACTCTGTAGAGAGACAGCCACAACACCAGTTGAGTTTATATTCAGTGATAAACACAAATAAATAAATTAAATACAGTACTATATGCAAAAGAGCAAATAAAAGTGTACTTAAATTCACTTATTCGTCCAGCTGAATTCAGGTGGATGTTAGCTGGCCAATCCTCTTAGTTATAGTACACTATGACCATTGAGTTAGGTTAGACAATAACTGCATGTGTTGGTGTTTACTAGTTGTAGTACTCTGTGACTAATGAGTTAGGTTAGACAATGACTGCGTGTGTTTGTGTTTACTAATTATAGTACACTATGACCAGTGAGTTAGGTTAGACAATAACTGAATGTGTTTGTGTTTACTGATTATAGTACCCTATGACCAGTGAGTTAGGTTAGACAATAACTTAATGCGTTTGGGTTTACTAGCTATAGTTCCCTATGACCAGTGAGTTAGGTTGGACAATAACTGCCTGTCTTCGTAGTTATTATTCATAGTACCCTTTGACCAGTGAGTTGGGTTAGACAATAACTGCCATTTCTACATAGTTATTAGTTATAGTACCCTATGACCAGTGAGTTAAGTTAGACAATAACTGCATGTGTTTGTGTTTACTAGTTATATTACCCTATGACCAGTGAGTTAGGTTAGACAATAACTGCATGTGTTTGTGTTTACTAGTTATAGTACCCTATGACCAGTGAGTTAGGTTAGAGAATAAATGCCTGTCTTCATAGTTATTAGTTATAGATGCCTATGACCAGTGTGTTAGGTTAGACAGTAACTGCATGTGTTTGTGTTTACTAGTTATAGTACACTATGACCAATGAGTCAGGTTAGACACTAACTGCATGTGTTTGTGTTTACTAGTTATAGAACCCTATGACCAGTGGGTTAGGTTAGACAATGACTGCATGTGTTTGTATTTACTAGTTGTAGTACCCTATGACCAGTGAGTTAGGTTAGACAATGACTGCATGTGTTTGTGTTTATTAGTTATTGTACCCTATGACCAGTGAGTTAGGTTAGACAATGGCTGCATGTGTTTGTGTTTACTAGTTATAGTACATTATGACCAGTGAGTTAGGTTAGACAATGGCTGCATGTGTTTGTGTTTACTAGTTATAGCACCCTATGACCAGTGAGTTAGGTTAGACAATGACTGCATGTGTTTGTATTTATTAGTTATAGTACCGTGTGACCAGTGAGTTTGGTTAGACAATAACTGCATGTTTTCGTATTTATAAGTTATACTACCCCTTGACCAGTGAGTTAGGTTAGACAATAACTGCCTGCCTTCATATTTATTAGTTATAGTACCCTATGTCCGGTGAGTTAGGTTAGACAATAACTGCATGTGTTTGTGTTTACTAGTTATGGTACCCTATAACCAGTGAGTTAGGTTAGACAATAACTGCATGTGTTTGTGTTTACTAGTTATGGTACCCTATAACCAGTGAGTTAGGTTAGACAATGCCTGCATGTGTTTGTGTTTACTAGCCATAGTACCCTATGACCAGTGATTTAGGTTAGACGGTAACTGCCTGTCTTTGTAGTTTTTAGTTATAATACCCTATAACCAGTATGTTAGGTTAGACAATAACTGCCTGTCTTCGTAGTTATTAGTTATAGTACCCTATGAACAGTGAGTTAGGTTGGACAATAACTGCCTGTCTTCATAGTTATTAGCTATAGTACCCTATGACCAGTGAGTTAGGTTCATGGGTTCATAGGTTGGTACTAGGCTATTGGCCCTAGGGCCTATACAAGCCTAACCATAACAATTCCTTGGATATTTCTTCCCACAATATTTACTTCCCTAGATGCATGCCTTGTAGGGTGACTGACAGGATCCCTGGGATGAATTTCCTATCTTCCATCCAATCGTCAAGGTTCCTTTTGAAGAGGGCCAAGGACGTGCTCTGCTTGACATGTATGGGCAGTGTATTCCAGAGTATGTGGAGTCTCTTGGTCAGGAACCTATCCCTCCAGCATGTTTTGTTCACTGTGATGACAAGGTTTAGATCCCTGGAGCGTGTGGCTCTGAGGGATTGGGATTTCTTTAAGTGGAGCATGTCCAACAAATCAGGGTTTGACATGACTTGTATGTTAAGCAGAGATCGCCTCTGAGTAGACGATATGCCACAGAGTATAGCTGGAGTTTGTTTAGATGATCAGCATAGGGCATTTGCTTTAGGCCTGTG
The DNA here is from genome assembly GCF_019279795.1 of Protopterus annectens. Lineage (NCBI taxonomy): Eukaryota > Metazoa > Chordata > Ceratodontiformes > Protopteridae > Protopterus > Protopterus annectens. The sequence goes on from NC_056750.1 coordinate 844,767,364, forward strand.
ATTCATTTAGTGAGGTATTTCTGCAGCCTTTCCAGCTGTTGCAGCTGTCTTGTGAGGTACATACCAAACGGGGTGTTGTTCTCTATTATGGGTCTAATGAGGAATGAGTACAGTGGGACAATGACCTCCTTTTTTCTGGATGAAAAGCCCTTAGTAATGAGGTGTGCCACATAGAAGGATTTCCTGACAGTTGTGGCGATGTGGTTATCAAAGGTGTGACCACTGTCCGCTTGTGTCCCTAAGTCTCTCATCACAATTTCGGTGTTTAGTGTACTGCCACCTATGTAGTATTTCATGGGTACATGGTTTTTCTCAAAGGGGATAACTATACATTTCTTGGCATTAAGTTTGAACCCATAGCTCTGGCACCAAGCATCTGTCTCTGTAAGACCCTTTTGTAGAATATCCACATCATTTGGGGATTCAGTAATAGCTCCCAGTTTGCAATCATCTGCAAACTTTGTTAGCCAGAATCCCATAGTATTGGCCTGTTCTTCAGAGACATAAATGCCAAACAACAGCGGTCCCAGAACTGAACCCTGAGGTACTCCGCTTGTCACTTGTCTAGAGCTGGATTTGGAGTCGGCTTCTTTTACAGTCTGGGTTCTGTCAGTAAGCCAGTTGGCAACCCATCAAGTGATATAGGGATTTATGCCCAGCTTAGTAAGATTGTTTATGATTCCAGAGTGGGAGTTGGTGTCGAATGCCTTGGCAAGGTCCAGATAGGCTGTGTGGACCGCCTTACCCTTGTCCACAGCGCTGGTTAAACAATAACTTCATGTGTTTGCGTTTAGTAGTTATAGTACCTAATGACCAGTGAGTTAGGTTCGACAATAACTGCATGAATTTGTGTTTAGTAGTTATAGTACCCTATGACCAGTGAGGTAAGTTAAACAATAACTGCATGTGTTTGTGTTTAATAGTTATAATACCCTATGACCAGTGAGGTAAGTTAGACAATAACTGCATGTGTTTGTGTTTACTAGTTATAGTACCCTATGGCCAGTGAGTTAGGTTAGACATTAACTGCATGTGTTTGTGTTTATTAGTTATAGTACCCTGTGACCAGTGAGTTAGGTTAGACAATAACTGCATGTGTGTGTGTTTATTAGTTATAGTACCCTATGATCAGTGAGATAGATTAGACAATAACTGCATGTGTTTGTGTTTATTAATTATAGTACACTTTGAACAGTGAGTTAGGTTAGACAATAACTGAATGTGTTTGTGTTTACTAGTTATATTACCCTATGACCAGTGAGTTAGGTTAGACAATAACTGCATGTGTTTGTGTTTACTAGCTATAGTACCCTATGACCAGTGAGTTAGGTTTGGCAATAACTGCCTGTCTTCATAGTTATTATTTATAGTACCCTATGACCAGTGAGTTAGGTTAGAGAATAACTGCCTGTCTTCATAGTTATTAGTTATAGTACTCTATGTCCAGTGAGTTAGGTTAGACAATAACTGCATGTGTTTGTGTTTACTAGTTATAGTACCTTATGACCAGTGAGTTAGGTTAGACAATGGCTGCATGTGTTTGTGTTTACTAGTTATAGTACATTATGACCAGTGAGTTAGGTTAGACAATGGCTGCATGTGTTTGTGTTTACTAGTTATAGCACCCTATGACCAATGAGTTAGGTTAGACAATGACTGCATGTGTTTGTATTTATTAGTTATAGTACCATGTGACCAGTGAGTTAGGTTAGACAGTAACTGCATGAGTTTGTATTTATTAGTTATAGTTCCCTGTTTCAAGTGAGTTAGGTTAGATAGTAACTGCACGTGTTCGTATTTATTAGTTGTAGTACCCTATGACCGGTGAGTTAGGTTAGACAATGCCTGCATGTGTTTGTGTTTACTAGCCATAGTACCCTATGACCAGTGATTTAGGTTAGACGGTAACTGCCTGTCTTTGTAGTTTTTAGTTATAATACCCTATAACCAGTATGTTAGGTTAGACAATAACTGCCTGTCTTTATTTATTTATTTATTATTTATTTATTATTTATTGCAGTTGGTTTACCAGGATAGTCCATTGGGCCTTAAAGAACCCGTTTTCAATGGAGTCCTGGGGAGAAAAGCTCCAGAAAAAAAACAAAAATACATATAATATTCGACAGAGACAGTCTAGGGACAGAATGTTATTATTACAATGTAGTCAGAATAATGTGAAACTATTCAGATATATAATAGCAGTCATAACAATTAATACATTGAGAGAAAAAATATGTTAGCAATAGAACAATGCAAAAAAAATTAATACAAATTAGAGAACAAGTATAGTAGCTAAAAGAAGGATTTGATATTAAAGTACATTAAGTAGAGTTAGTTATGTGGGGTGGGAGCAAGAGCATTCCCACTGTGATGCTAGGTGTAGGAAAAGAGACTTCCTAAAGGTAGAATGGTTAGAGGTGGTGCGGATGTTTGGTGGTAAGGAGTTCCAGAGGCGAGCGAGGCTAAATGAAAGAAGTTTTTTGCCTGGGGGATGAGTAGGTTTATGCACTTCTAGTAGATTTTGATTATTAGACCTTAGAACTCGGTTAGGTAGGTGCATTTTAAAGGCAGAGGAAAGGGAGGGACAGAGGGAAGTCTTCGTAGTTATTAGTTATAGTACCCTATGAACAGTGAGTTAGGTTGGACAATAACTGCCTGTCTTCATAGTTATTAGTTATAGTACCCTATGACCAGTGAGTTAGGTTCATGGGTTCATAGTTTGGTACTAGGCTATTGGCCCTAGGGCCTATACAAGCCTAACCATAACAATTCCTTGGATATTTCTTCCCACAATATTTACTTCCCTAGATGCATGCCTTGTAGGGTGACTGACAGGATCCCTGGGATGAATTTCCTATCTTCCATCCAATCGTCAAGGTTCCTTTTGAAGAGGGCCAAGGACGTGCTCTGCTTGACATGTATGGGCAGTGTATTCCAGAGTATGTGGAGTCCCTTGGTCAGGAACCTATCCCTCCAGCATGTTTTGTTCACTGTGATGACAAGGTTTAGATCCCTGGAGCGTGTGGCTCTGAGGGATTGGGATTTCTTTAAGTGGAGCATGTCCAACAAATCAGGGTTTGACATGACTTGTATGTTAAGCAGAGATCGCCTCTGAGTAGACGATATGCCACAGAGTATAGCTGGAGTTTGTTTAGATGATCAGCATAGGGCATTTGCTTTAGGCCTGTGATTCATTTAGTGAGGTATTTCTGCAGCCTTTCCAGCTGTTGCAGCTGTCTTGTGAGGTACATACCAAACGGGGTGTTGTTCTCTATTATGGGTCTAATGAGGAATGAGTACAGTGGGACAATGACCTCCTTTTTTCTGGATGAAAAGCCCTTAGTAATGAGGTGTGCCACATAGAAGGATTTCCTGACAGTTGTGGCGATGTGGTTATCAAAGGTGTGACCACTGTCCACTTGTGTCCCTAAGTCTCTCATCACAATTTTGGTGTTTAGTGTACTGCCACCTATGTAGTATTTCATGGGTACATGGTTTTTCTCAAAGGGGATAACTATACATTTCTTGGCATTAAGTTTGAACCCATAGCTCTGGCACCAAGCATCTGTTTCTGTAAGACCCTTTTGTAGAATATCCACATCATTTGGGGATTCAGTAATAGCTCCCAGTTTGCAATCATCTGCAAACTTTGTTAGCCAGAATCCCATAGTATTGGCCTGTTCTTCAGAGATGTAAATGCCAAACAACAGCGGTCCCAGAACTGAACCCTGAGGTACTCCGCTTGTCACTTGTCTAGAGCTGGATTTGGAGTCGGCTTCTTTTACAGTCTGGGTTCTGTCAGTAAGCCAGTTGGCAACCCATCAAGTGATATAGGGATTTATGCCCAGCTTAGTAAGATTGTTTATGATTCCAGAGTGGGAGTTGGTGTCGAATGCCTTGGCAAGGTCCAGATAGGCTGTGTGGACCGCCTTACCCTTGTCCACAGCGCTGGTTATACAATAACTTCATGTGTTTGCGTTTAATAGTTATAGTACCTAATGACCAGTGAGTTAGGTTCGACAATAACTGCAAGAATTTGTGTTTACTAGTTACAGTACCCTATGACCAGTGAGGTAAGGTAAACAATAACTGCATGTGTTTGTGTTTAATAGTTATAATACCCTATGACCAGTGAGGTAAGTTAGACAATAACTGCATGTGTTTGTGTTTACTAGTTATAATACCCTATGGCCAGTGAGTTAGGTTAGACATTAACTGCATGTGTTTGTGTTTATTAGTTATAGTACCCTGTGACCAGTGAGTTAGGTTAGACAATAACTGCATGTGTGTGTGTTTATTAGTTATAGTACCCTATGATCAGTGAGATAGATTAGACAATAACTGCATGTGTTTGTGTTTATTAATTATAGTACACTTTGAACAGTGAGTTAGGTTAGACAATAACTGAATGTGTTTGTGTTTACTAGTTATATTACCCTATGACCAGTGAGTTAGGTTAGACAATAACTGCATGTGTTTGTGTTTACTAGCTATAGTACCCTATGACCAGTGAGTTAGGTTTGGCAATAACTGCCTGTCTTCATAGTTATTACTTATAGTACCCTATGACCAGTGAGTTAGGTTAGATAATAACTGCCTGTTTTCGTAGTTATAAGTTATAGTACCCTATGACCAGTGAGTTAGGTTAGTTTACTAGTTATAGTACCCTATGACCAGTGATTTAGGTTAGAGAATAACTGCCTGTCTTCATAGTTATTAGTTATAGTACTCTATGTCCAGTGAGTTAGGTTAGACAATAACTGCATGTGTTTGTGTTTACTAGTTATAGTACCTTATGACCAGTGAGTTAGGTTAGACAATGGCTGCATGTGTTTGTGTTTACTAGTTATAGTACATTATGACAAGTGAGTTAGGTTAGACAATGGCTGCATGTGTTTGTGTTTACTAGTCATAGCACCCTATGACCAATGAGTTAGGTTAGACAATGACTGCATGTGTTTGTATTTATTAGTTATAGTACCATGTGACCAGTGAGTTAGGTTAGACAGTAACTGCATGAGTTTGTATTTATTAGTTATAGTTCCCTGTTTCAAGTGAGTTAGGTTAGATAGTGACTGCACGTGTTCGTATTTATTAGTTGTAGTACCCTATGACCGGTGAGTTAGGTTAGACAATAACTGCATGTGTTTGTGTTTATTAGTTATAGTAAACTATGATCAGTGAGTTAGGTTATACAATAATTGCATGTGTTTGTGTTTATTAGTTATAGTACCCCGTGACCAGTGAGTTAGGTTAGACAATAACTGCATGTGTTTGTGTTTACTAGCTATAGTACCCTATGACCAGTGAGTTAGGTTAGACAATAACTGCATGTGTTTGTGTTTACTAGCTATAGTACCCTATGACCTGTGAGTTAGGTTAGACAATGACTGCATGTGTTTGTGTTTATTAGTTATAGTACACTATGACCAGTGAGTTAGGTTAGACAATAACTGCATGTGTTTGTGTTTATTAGTTATAGTACACTATGACCAGTGAGTTAGTTTAGACAATAACTACATGTGTTTGTGTTTACTAGTTATGGTACCCTATAATCAGTGAGTTAGGTTAGACAATACCTGCATGTGTTTTGTTTACTAGCCCTAGTAACCTATGACCAGTGATTTAGGTTAGACAGTAACTGCCTGTCTTCGTAGTTATTAGTTATAGTACCCTAAGAACAGTGAGTTAGGTTGGACAATAATTGCCTGTCTTTGTAGTTATTAGTCATAGTACCCTATGACCAGTGAGTTAGGTTCATGGGTTCATAGGTTGGTACTAGGCTATTGGCCCTATGGCCTATACAAGCCTAGCCATAACAATTCCCTGGATATTTCTTCCCACAATATTTTCTTCACTAGAACCCTGCCTAGTAGGATGACTGACGTGATCCCTGGGGTGAATTTTCTATCTTCCATCCAATCGTCAAGGTTCCTTTTGAAGAGGGCCAAGTATGCGCTCTGCTTGGCATGTATGGGCAGTGTATTCCAGAGTATGTGGAGTCTCTTGGTCAGGAACCTATCCCTCCAGCATGTTTTGTTCACTGTGATGACAAGGTTTAGATCCCTGGAGCGTGTGGCTCTGTGGGATTGGTATTTCTTTAAGTGGAGCATGTCCAACAGCTCAGGGTTTGACATGACTTGTATGTTAAGCAGAGATCGCCTCTGAGTAGACGATATGCCACAGAGTATAGCTGGAGTTTTTATAGATGATCAGCATAGGGCATCTGCTTTAGGCCTGTGATTCATTTAGTGAGGTATTTCTGCGGCCTTTCCAGCTGTTGCAGATGTCTTGTAAGGTACATACCAAATGGGGCATTGTACTCTATAATTGGTCTAATGAGGAATGAGTACAGTGGGACAATGACCTCCTTTTTTCTGGATGAAAAGCCCTTAGTGATGAGTTGTGCCACATAGAAGGATTTCCTGACTGTTGTGGTGATGTGGTTTTCAAAGGTGAGACCACTTTTCACATGTGTCCCTAAGTCTCTCATCACACTTTCGGTGTTTAGTGTACTGCCACCTATGTGGTAATTCATGGGTACATGTTTTTTTCCCAAAGGGGATAACTATACATTTCTTGGCATTAAGCTTGAACCCATACCTCTGGCACCAAACATCTGTTTCTGTAAGACCCTTTTGGAGAATGTCCACATCATTTGGGGATTCAGTAATGGCTCCCAGTTTGCAGTCATCTGCAAACTTTGTTAGCCAGAGTCCCTTAGTGTTGGCCTGTACTTCAGAAAAGTAGATGCCAAACAAGAGCGTTCCCAGGACTGAACCCTGAGGTACTCCACTTGTCACTTGTCTAGAGTTGGATTTGGAGTCGGCTACTTTTACAGTCTGGGTTCTGTCAGTAAGCCAGTTGGCAACCCATTGAATGACATAGGGATTTATGCCCAGCTTAGTAAGTTTATCTATGATTCCAGAGTGGGTGATGGTGTCGAAGGCCTTGGCCTTGGTTAGACAATAACTGAATTTGTTTGTGTTTACTAGTTATAGTACCCTATGACCAGTGAGTTAGGTTAGACAATAACTGCATGTGTTTGTGTTTACTGTAGTACCCTATGACCAGTGAGGCAAGTTAGACAATAACTGCATGCGTTTGTATTTACTAGTTATAGTACTCTATGACCAGTGAGTTAGGTTCGACAATAACTGCATGTTTTTGTGTTTACTAGTTATAGTACCCTATGACCAGTGAGTTAGGTTGCACAATAATTGCCTGTCCTTGTATTTATTAGTCATGGTACCCTATGACCAGTGAGTTTGGTTAGACAATAACTGCATGTGTTTGTGTTTACTAGTTATAGTACCCTGTGACCAGTGAATTAGGTTAGACAATAACTGTATGTGTTTGTGTTTACTAGTTATTGTACCCTATGACCAGTGAGTTAGGTTAGACAATAACTGCATGTGTTTGTGTTTATTAGTTATAGTACACTATGATCGGTGAGTTAGGTTAGACAATAACTGCATGTGTTTGTGTTTTCTAGTTATAGTATCCTTTTACCAATGAGTTAGGTTAGACAATGACTGTGTGTTTGTGTTTCTTAGTTATAGTACACTATGGCAAGTGAGTTATGTTAGACAATAACTGCATGTGTTTGTATTTATTAGTTATAGTACACTATGACCAGTGAGTTAGGTTAGACAATAACTGAATGTGTTTGTGTTTACTAGTTATAGTGCCCTATGACCAGTGAGTTAGGTTGGACAATAACTGCCTGTCTTCATAGTTATTAGTTATATTACCCTATGACCAGTGAGTTAGGTTAGACAATAACTGCCTGTCTTCGTAGTTATTAGTTATAGTACCCTATGACCAGTGAGTTATGTTAGACAATAACTGCTTGTCTTCGTAGTTATTAGTTATAGTACCCTATGAACTGTGAGTTCGGTTGCACAATAACTGCCTGTCTTTGTAGTTATTAGCCATAGTACCCTATGACCAGTGAGTTAGGTTAGACAATAACTGCCTGTCTTCATAATTATTAGTTATAGTACCCTATGACCAGTGAGTTAGATTAGACAATAACTGCACATGTTTGTGTTTACTAGGTATGGTACCCTATGACATGTTAGTTAGGTTGGACAATAACTGCCTGTCTTTGTAGTTATTAGGCATAGTACCCTATGACCAATGAGGTAGGTTAGACAATAACTGCCTGTCTTCATAGTTATTAGTTATATTACCCTATGACCAGTGAGTTAGATTAGACAATAACTGCCTGCCATTGTAGTTATTAGTCATAGTACCTTATGACCAGTGAGTTACACTGGACAATAACATCAACTGCCAAGTTCAAAGTATCTACCACATTCATATTAAACTTATTCAATTAGTTCTTAGTCATAGTACCTTATGACCAGTGAGTTATGTTAGACAATAACTGCATTTGTTTGTGTTTACTAGGTATAGTACCCTATGACCAGTAAGGTAGGTTAGACAATAATTGCACATGTTTGTGTTTACTAGTTATAGTACCCCATGACCAGTGAGTTAGGTTAGACAATGACTGCATGTGTTTGTATTTACTAGTTATATTACCGTATGACCAGTGAGTTAGGTTAGACAATAACTGCATTTATTTGTTTTTATTAGTTATAGTACCGTGTGACCAGTGAGTTAGGTTAGACAGTAACTGCATGTGTTTATATTTATTAGTTATAGTACCCTGTGACCAGTGAGTTAGGTTAGACAGTAACTGCATGTCTTTGTATTTATTAGTTATAGTACCCTATCACCAGTGAGTTAGGTTAGATAGTAACTGCACATCTTCATATTTATTAGTTATAGTACCCTATAACCAGTGAGTTAGGTTAGACAATAACTGCATGTCTTCGTATTTATAAGTTATAGTACCCTCTGACCAGTGAGTTAGGTTAGACAGTAGCAGCATGTCTTCGTAGTTATTAGTTATAGTACCCTATGACCAGTGAGTTAGGTTAGACAATAACTACCTGTCTTCGTAGTTATTAGATATAGTACCCTATGACCAATGAGTTAGGTTAGACAATAACTGCCTGTCTATGTAGTTATAAGTCATAGTACCCTATGACCAGTGAGTTAGGTTAGGCAATAACTGCCTGTCTTTGTAGTTATTAGTCATAGTACCCTATGACCAGTGAGTTAGGTTGGACAATAACTGCCTGTCTTTGTACCCTATGACCAGTGAGTTAGGTTAGACAATAACTACCTGTCTTTGTAGTTATTAGTCATAGTTCCCTATGACCAGTGAGTTAGGTTGGGCAATAACTGCCTTTCTTTGTAGTTATTAGTCATTGTACCCTATGACCACTGAGTTAGTTTGGACAATAACTGCCTGTCTTTGTAGTTATTAGTCTTAGTACATTATGACCACTGAGTTAGGTTGGAAAATAACTGCCTGTCTTTGTAGTTATTAGTCACAGTACCCTATGACCAGTGAGTTAGGTTAGACAACAACTGCCTGTCTTTGTAGTTATTAGTTATAGTACCCTATGACCAATGAGTTAGGTTAGACTATAACTGCCTGTCTATGTAGTTATTAGTCATAGTACCCTATGACCAGTGATTTAGGTTAGACAGTAACTGCACGTCTTCGTAGTTATTAATTATAGTACCCTATGACCAATGAGTTAGGTTAGACAATAACTGCCTATGACCAGTGAGTTAGGTTATTATTAGTCATAGTACCCTATGACCAGTGAGTTAGGTTGGACAATAACTGCCTTTCTTTGTAGTTATTAGTCATTGTACCCTATAACCACTGAGTTAGTTTGGACAATAACTGCCTGTCTTTGTAGTTATTAGTCTTAGTACCTTATGACCACTGAGTAAGGTTGGACAATAACTGCCTGTCTTGTTATTAGTCATAGTACCCTATGACCAGTGATTTAGGTTAGACAGTAACTGCACGTCTTCGTAGTTATTAATTATAGTACCCTATGACCAATGAGTTAGGTTAGACAATAACTGCCTATGTAGTTATTAGTCATAGTACCCTATGACCAGTGAGTTAGGTTAGGCAATAACTGCCTGTCTTTGTAGTTATTAGTCATAGTACCCTATGACCAGTGAGTTAGGTTGGACAATAACTGCCTTTCTTTGTAGTTATTAGTCATTGTACCCTATAACCACTGAGTTAGTTTGGACAATAACTGCCTGTCTTTGTAGTTATTAGTCTTAGTACCTTATGACCACTGAGTAAGGTTGGACAATAACTGCCTGTCTTTGTAGTTATTAGTCACAGTACCCTATGACCAGTGAGTTAGGTTAGACAACAACTGCCTGTCTTTGTAGTTATTAGTTATAGTACCCTATGACCAATGAGTTAGGTTAGACTATAACTGCCTGTCTATGTAGTTATTAGTCATAGTACCCTATGACCAGTGATTTAGGTTAGACAGTAACTGCATGTCTTCGTAGTTATTAGTTATAGTACCCTATGACCAGTGAGTTAGGTTAGACAATAACTGTCTGTCTTCGTAGTTATTAGTTATAATACCCTTTGACTAGTGAGTTAGGTTTGACAATAACTGTCTGTCTTTGTAGTTTTTAGTCATAGTACCCTATGACCAGTGAGTTATTTTAGACAGTAACTGCATCTGTTTGTATTTATTAGTTATTGGTACACTGTGCCCATTGAGTTAGGTTACACATTGTTCTTCTGTTTGGCAGGTAAATGTGTTTGGGCTAGTACCTTATCTCCGCAAAGACTCTGCCTGATCTTTCTTTCTCGACAGACTTGTCTGAGTGAGCTGCTGCCAACATGGATCTTAAAGGCGTCTTGAGTATTCTAGCTGGCAACTGCTTCTGCTGCCAAGGAGGGGTTATTATGACCTACTCTTTTTTGTGCACCCCACCCCTACCTCTGTTTTTCTTGTTATTTGTATCCTGGCTGCCATGAGGCACTTGTTCTTTAAGCCCTAATTTTTATTCTGTGCATGTCCACAAGGTCTTGAGGAGAGGGCACGCAATTTAGCATTGTGATGGCTTGTCATCCCCTTCTGTATGTGACACTGCCCTAACAACCTCACCTTTGCAGGCAGAGCCTCTATCCATCTTCAAACTCCAGAGGGGATTTTAGGCAGGCTGCACATCCCAGGACACACAAGAACCCCAACCCTGCTCCCCTTGGAGAAGTCAACAAAATTTGTCTCATCATTCCCCCACCCAAGATGAGTCCCCTGCCTCATGAGTCACTAATCAATCCCAGGTTTTCTGTATCATAGGCAAGCCTTCATTCCTTTAGGTCATGGGGCCAGCTATCTTTCCCATTAATGAAAGTCTTGTATCACTTCCATTGATTCCTGTATTAAACACCGCACTTTCAGCCTTCATTAAATCTAACTTGCAAACAAAAAAAATGTTTTATTATTCCATTCACCTTTGGTAAGGAAATCAAGGTCTACACAACTCACATTTAAACTCCTTTAACCTCAGTTTTGATACTGCGTAGTGTGGAACTCCAGGTTGCAAAACACAGATACGTTCAAGGCACTTCATTTTCATTTCAAACATCCAGCTGCCATTGAACCAGGCATTTGCAAAGTATGAAAATATTCTGGAAGAGTCCTGGTGTCAGAGCTGTAACAGGTTACCTGAAAACTACTGGTGTCAGAGCTGTAACAGGTTACCTGAAAACTACTGGTGTCAGAGCTGTAACAGGTTACCTGAAAACTCCTGGTGTCAAAGCTGTAACAGGTTACCTGAAAACTCCCGGTGTCAGAGCTGTAACAGGTTACCTGAAAACTACTGGTGTCAGAGCTGTAACAGGTTACCTAAAACCTCCTGGTGTCAGAGCTGTAACAGGTTACCTGAAAACTGCTGGTGTCAGAGCTGTAACAGGTTACCTGAAAACTGCTGGTGTCAGAGCTGTAACAGGTTACCTGAAAACTACTGGTGTCAGAGCTGTAACTGGTTACCTGAAAACTACTGGTGTCAGAGCTGTAACAGGTTACCTGAAAACTTCTGGTGTCAGAGCTGTAACAGGTTACCTGAAAACTACTGGTGTCAGAGCTGTAACAGGTTACCTGAAAACTCTTGGTGTCAGAGCTGTAACAGGTTACCTGAAAACTCCTGGTGTCAGAGCTGTAACAGGTTACCTGAAACCTCCTGGTGTCAGAGCTGTAACAGGTTACCTGAAAACTACTGGTGTCAGAGCTGTAACAGGTTACCTGAAAACTCCTGGTGTCAGAGCTGTAACAGGTTACCTGAAAACTAGAAAATGGCTTTTCTAGAACATCACAAGTACTCTGACAGACAGCTGGTTTGTTTATTTTTTTACATAGATAAAGGTAGAGTCTGAGCAGTACTACAGCATGTTCGATGATCCCTACTGAATGCGCATTTTCTCTAATAAACTTTAGTGCAACAGTGTAGAATATGATCCAGTCACGTCTGCGTGCTGTTTACCACAAAGCGTAAGTAGCTCTCCACCTTGCACACTACAGCTCCCCTTACTTGTTTTAAAGTCAAAAATGTTTTACACTGATTTAAACAAGGACAATTACTGTCTATGCAGTGAAAGAGGTAATTCACTTCCAAGACCAAATGTAACCACCAAGGCACAAAGGTACTCAGCTAATTAAATATCTGGCAGGTGCTTTTCAGCTAATTAATTAGCTACTATATTGGTCTCCATGAAGTACTGTAGCAAGCAAACAGTTGGATATCATATAGCTGTCAAACTGACACTAATTGTTTATTATAATAAAAGGACATTATTCCACGGCCATTCATCCCCAGCATTTAACTGAAATGGCAGGCATTCAGTGACTCCAGTAAGGCAGACAGATGTCACATTCTACTTTCAACCTGTTCTGAAGCAGGACATTTCTACTGTCTTTTCAGAAGCCTGCTTCACTCAGCAAGAACAAATACACACACACACACACAAATGTATGTGTGCATGTGCGCTCTCACACACACACACACACACACACACACACACACACACACACACACACACAAATAAATGCATGTGCGCACACACACACACACACACACACACACTCACACGAACAACACACATATACACACATGCGCATATGTAAACACATATACAAATTATTGTTGGCAGTAACAAACAGGTTTGAAACACACTTTGTATGACTCTTCTATATGGACATAAAATCACCGTTTGTTTTCTTTTAGGACTCAGCATAAGCATAAATAAGACTGAGGCTGATGAGAGGAGGGTGACAGTTGTGGAAATCTGCTTGTAATGCTATGTAAGAAGCAGCTAGAAGAATTTAGTATGTATCCTCTAGAGGACAGGAGTAGAGCAGATATGACATTAAGCTCCAGGTACTTCAAAGGAATTCCTGACATCCACACAATAGATGCAGCATTACCCTATAGGAACAAGCACAGGACAAACCCCAGAAACAAGCCCACATATTGGAGCCATAATATTAACAAGCTTTACAATTACAGGGAGATAATTTTGACCAAAAGTAAAAACAGTAATTCCCAGAATGTTACAGCCTTTGTCAGTGGGATAGATGAACAACTCAGGAGCTTAATAAAATCCACCAAAGACAAGTTTGAAGCTAAAACAGTTACCCAAGCCAAGGGCAATCACAATGCCTTTTTTAGTTAAATTTATCATCTCTGAAAGACAATGCAGTAACATGCTAAGCTAATTGTGAACGATGTTACTTACACTAAAGCTGAAGATATAGTGAACCTACTGATCAATAAATGTAGCTGTAACTTTACCTCTTTGTTACCTCTGTCTGTCCCTCAACATATTCCTGAAACTGGCTTGCCTCCAGCTATTACACAAGATGAAGTCCTAAAAGTATTATCAAAAGACAAAAATACTGCGTCAGCAGGTCCTGACAATATCACTGGATGCATCTTAAACAGCATGAATTATGATTTTGCCAAAGCCCTAATAACACTATTTAACCTCAGCCTCTGTATAGGTTTTGTACCAAATGAATGGAGAACAGTTACAGTCATTTCCCTGCATAAGGGAGGACATTCCATGGACCCAGGCAATTGTAGACCCAAAAGTCTGACAAGCCTCATAGGTAACCTGCAAGAACTGGACTCTTCTCAGTTTGGATTTGTCAAAGGTAGGTCATTCTTACTGTACCTGGTGGACTTTTTTGAAAAGGTCACCACAGCAATGGATAAAGGCAGAAAGGTACACACTGCATACCTCGACCTGGCCAAAGCTTTTGACACAATTCCCAACTCAGGCATGGTATAAAAACAAAATAAACTGGGAATAAACTCCCATGTCACCAGCTGGATTGCCAGCTGACTCACAGGTAAGATGCAGGAAATCAAAATAGGGGAAGTTACCTCCACAAAGTGACCTGTCACCAGTGGAGTCCCTCAGGATTCTGTGCTGGGACCTCTCCTATTTGGTATTTGCTTCTCTAAAGTAAAAGCCAATACCAAAGGGTTCTGTCTGACTAAGTTTACAGATAACTACAAGCAAGGAGCAGTCAATGAATCTCCATATCGGACATCCTGCAGGAAGGTTTATCCCAAATACATAACTAGTGCCAAAATCATGGACAGAAACTAAATCCAAAAATGCATTATTATATCCTTTGGGCAGTCATCTACCCTGGCGAACTACCACCCTGACAATATGGTCCCAATAGTTAACCTAGTTTTTGGGATTTGGGAACACATGTAATATGTTATATGTAATATGAACACATGTAATATGTTATATGTAATATGAACACATGTAATATGTTATATGTAATATGAACACATGTAGTATGTTATATGTAATATGAACACATGTAATATGTTATATGTAGTATGAACACATGTAATATGTTATATGTAATATGAACATATGTAATATGTTATATGTAATATGTTATATGTAATATGAACACATGTAAGCAGTGACCGAACATTTGACCATCTTGTGTCCATTCTGATACCAGCGTCCTTCTATACTGCAGAGCTTATAAACAAAGGTATTTTGTCCAGATCTAGGGATATCATTGCCCCCCTTTACTCATCCATCATTAGGAAAATCATTGAGTATGTCCCCTTTGGCATGTGTCTGTCCAGCCACATGCGACAATTGGAACACCCATAGAGATGTTCATTTCATCCTGCAGCTGTTGTACCTTCCCTACCCCTCTGGTCATTGTGCCTGCACAGCAATTTGCACAGATTTCTTTCCTGCATGAACCCCCCCCCCCCCACCTGGGATTAACTGCATAAAGCAATATCTACTTTCTCCACTGAAGCTGGCTATCTTAACTAAGTAAAACCTCTGGGAAGCAAGAACCTGAATCCCTCTAGCTTTTCTATTGTAATATTTGCACAGGTTTCTTTCCTGCATGACCCCCCCCCACTCCCCACCTGGGATTAACTGCATAAAGCAATATCTACCTTCTCCACTGAAGCTGGTTATCTTAACTAAGTAAAACCTCTGGGAAGCAAGAACCTGACTCCCTCCAGCTTTTCTATTGGAATAGGTGAATTACAATTTAGTTTTTGTAAACTGCTGAGGCTTAAAGGTGTATGCACAACAACAGTGAAAGGATCCAGCCAATTGCCACTAGATTGGGCTATAATACCTTGACTCAGCCTTACGCTCATACAGCATTCCAGTCCAAAGCATTTACTTTTTAATTTGGTAAAGTTTCGCTTCTACTTTCATTATAGTTTCTGTACTAATCACAACTCTCCATAACTGCCAAACAACCCTGTTTATTTGCTTGCAGTGATAATTATTTAAAGTATTCCACAGCTACTCAGATCAGTCTTCTGTTAGATACTGATATTTGTAAGCTTATTCTTCACCTTACACTGATAGTTTTTCAGCCCTTCTCCCTGTGGGGAGGGGTCCATAAGTTCCTGTTTAATCCTGTTCTGGCTGCTCTCGACTCCATTCTCCCTATCTGCCACTCCCACCCCCCGATTATCTTCATTAGTCAGCCCCGTCTAGGGTGCCATCTTTAAACAAACTCTCGACTACCTGACTCACATTCATTTCATCCTGCAGCTGTTGTACCTTCCCTACCCCTCTGTTCGTTGTGCCTGCACAGCAAGTAAGTTGAGCAGTATCCCCAGTTTGTCCCCATTACAAACTGCCTAACTCACAACACTAGCTAAAGTGTAGTTTATCCTTCCCCCTCCAGCTATTGTATTCCTAACCTTAACATTTCCCTAGAAATACATTAACTATAGGACTCTTACTAAAAAATTGTATTAAAAAATAACAAATCTATAGCTAACAAAATTAAGTGCCAAAACTGGTGTAATTTAAGAGCTAAAATACTTACCTTACAGCTCTAGAAAGCCCTAGGAAACCTAGGAAACATTGTTAATTACAATAGCCCTGCTCTCTGCCCCCTATTACCACACACCCTCACTACCTCTACATTTATAGTAAAATAGGCACTCCCCCACTTGCTACATCCAATCAGCTTTCATCTAGGTTATTTCACCATACCCCCTTTCCTCTATCTACATTCTACTAGCACCTTATCAGCTTTTATCTGTCATTCTCCCATCTCCTACCAGTATAGTTACCTCCACCCTTTCTTCTGGTGTTGTATCACCAGGAAATACAATTCCTTAATGCAATAGCTGTATCCCTAACAATGATTTATTCCCCTCTACTACCACTCCTGCTGGTCCTATACCTCCTTACCTTGTATGAAAACCACTTTCTCATGGGAATTCAAGTCCCAAAGGACTATACTATCACCCCAGCTGTAAATCTTCCCACCTTCAACCATACATAAAATACCGGGTCCTGCTCAATGTCTTGTTCACTCTATCAACACACCTACCCCTGGCACATTAGCCCTAGTTCCAGCCACTACTACAAACTTATAAATAAATTCCTGAAGTGTATCACTAAGTACAGACCTAGCCTAATACTTGGTGGTGACATTCACCCCAACCCTGGCCCATCCACATCTGATATATGTACCCCCTCTACTAGTAACCTAAGCTACAATCCTACAATCAGTAGACCAACTAATTCTCTCCTAGTCTGTCATCTCAATATTAGAAGCATTAATAACAAGGTACATGAACTGCATGCACTCCTGGCTGTCCACTGCCCTAAGATTCTCTGTCTATGGCTGGATCATGATGCATTAATATCATCTGCATGTATATTCCCTCAGGTAACATGGCTATCATGTCATTAACCCCAAGAAACCCTACGAGCACCTGTTCCTCAAAATACCCATCAATGTACACTGCTGGTACCCTTCCTGATGGCCTAAGCAACCACCTTCTCACTTATATAGTTAAGCACAAAGCCATTAATCCCCAACAACCCTTACTCAGAAAAGACTTTGACCGTTGCATACTTTAATAACACATTTGATTTGCATGCACCTGCTAAAACAATACTACTGCAACTTAAAGACAGTAAATCAAAACAACCCTCAAAAGTTTTGGGCAGGATTGAATAATCTACTTCATCCTGGACATAATTCTGCCCCCATCTCAGCTGCTACTATTGTTAACCCCCCCGAGGATGTTTCAGATAGTTTTAACCAATTCTTTACTGAGACAATTCAAGCCCTAGCAAGCCAACTGCCTCCTAGCTCCCCTGGTCCTGAAAGTACCACCCCTAGAAACCTACTCTCATTCAGCTTCCAACCAGTGGCCACGTCACTTATCTGTACCTTGATCAAAAAAATTAAAACCCACCACACTATCTGCTGATCAATTCCCCGCCGAGTACCTTCAAAAATCAGCTGATGCTGTTGCCTACCCAGTATCAATACTAATTAATCGAACCATAAAAAAGCTAGAATTCCCACCATCTGGAAAATATCCTATGTAATCCCACTTCATAAAGGAGGCAGCTCTACTGAATTCTCCAATTATAGACCGATAGCCATACTCTCTCCACTTGCAAAGATTATGGAAAAATTTATTCACAGACAACTCATGCACCACCTAATCCAGAATCACCTCATGGCAGATACCCAACAGGGCTTCTGTCCACACCACAGCACTACTTCAGCCCTTCTAGCTTTCACCAACACCATAAACCATAATTGCAACAACAATCACATATCCTCCGCCCTCTTCTTGGATCTTTCCAAGGCATTCAATATGGTTGACCACCAACTTCTAATACACACCCTGCAAACATTCTGTCTAGATACTACCTGAATGGGAGACAGCAGGCTGTTCTTTGGCAGAACAAACTCTCTAACCTACTACCCAATACCCTTGGAGTACCACAAGGCTCTATATTAGGGCCCCTGCTGTTTTCCATCTTCATTAACGACCTGTATACTGTCATCCCAAAAGTCATCTGTATCCAATATGCTGATGACTCCATCCTGATCTGCTCTGCCACACCTCCAGCAGACTTATGGTCTGCTACCCAGTCCACCTTTAACAGTATAGAAAACTGGCTTTCTGAACATCATTTGATACTAAATCCCCAAAAAACTAAAATGCTGTTATTCTCACCAACAAAAAGGTCTCCTGTTTTTACCTTTACTATAAATGCAAATGATGGCACATTAATCTCCCCTGACCCCTCTACAAAACTACCAGGTGTCATTATAGATAACAATCTAAAGTTCGATCTACATGTAAACCAGTTGATCAAAACCATCAATAAAAAACTAGGTCACTTTACAGAATAAAAGCCTTCCTAAGCCCTTCAGCTAAAATTGCCATAGCTCGCTCTCACCTTCTCTCAACACTTATGTACGCATCCCCTATATTCTCTAATATAAACAAGACTGAACTTAACAAACTTTCAACCTGCTATAACCACTTTGCCAGGTTTGCCACTGAGCTGCCTTTTAGGACACATCATTGCATCAATCTTAACCAGCTTGGGTGGCTTGAACTACCCAGTCTAATTCAGTATACCAACTGATCATGGCTTATAAAATCCTTTATAATCCGGACAATACTCCTGCACCTAAAAATCTTATCACCCCCTATCACAATCCGCGAATTCTTAGATCCTCTAACAGACTACTAATTCAGACAAGCAAAATTAACAATGCAGCTGGTGACTCTCTGTTTGCAAACTCTGTAGGCAGATCCTGGAACTCACTTCCAGCTGACATTACTTTACTCTCCTCACTAGGTCAGTTTAAAACTAGACTCAAACAACATCTGGCACTAAACTGGCTATGTCATTGTATCAAGCCTGGCTAGCTCTCTTCTAGTTTATGTGTGAAATCTATTAACCAGCTACTGTTTAATTTACCCCTGGCTTTCACCAGGATTTAACTTTAACCTGTGGAATGTTTATTATTGTTTGCTTATGTGCTCTTTGTCAAAATTATAATTGTAACATGTTTTTAATGTTTCTGTTTACCTTGGAGCTTTTCTCCCCGGGCCTCCACTGAAAATGGACATGCATCCAGTCGGACTATCCCGGTCAACAAATGTAAAATAAATAAAAAATTAAAAAATACAAGTTCTAAACAATATGTCCTACAGAGACTCAAAGCCCTATCATTATACTCTATATCCAATAGACTTGTAAGAGGTGACCTGTGCCTGGCATACATGGCATCATCCAACCCATTACTGATGAATTTATTGCACATCAGCAAGTCAAATAGCATCAGAAGCAACATCAACAAAATGGTTTATAGGGACAGATATATCTTGTAAAGAATACCAGTGCTCTGGAGCAAACTCCTCACCCACTTAAAACAAAACTCATCCCTGTCCATATTCAGGTACTACTTAGATCTAAGGATGGAAAATAGATCATTTACACCAGAACTGCCCCCTGTACAACTAATGGACAGAGGCAGCTTCTGAATGCTTTATTCTCTCAAATTATGGTATGATCCCAGTTATTCCCATTATTGGTAATATAAAACAAAGAGTAAAAAGGTCACACAGATAACCAACTGGTTAAAAAACACAAAAAGAAAAATCTAGCAAAGCTAGACTTCTGTGTGATACCTTAAACCTCTTGCATCAGAGGCCTCATGGGATATATGCAAATCAGCCTTTAAGGATATTAGGTGTTTCAGCTAAATGGCAATTCTTAATGTCCATGACTTTTTCTTTTACTTTCACTTTTAAGTCTATTTATGCTTAATTTCAGGTCATTAAAGCCAAACCCTTCTAGCTGTGGATATGCATGTTTCTGCCTTCTTATGACATCAGCAGCACAGCATTGTCCATAAATAGACTTAAAAGTGTGTGTGTGTGTGTGTGTGTGTGTGTGTGTGTGTGTGTGTGTGTGTGTGTGTGTGTGTGTGTGTGTGTCCATATAAATATATATATATATATATATATATATATATATAAATATATATATATATCTCCACGTAGGCCTTCAGCCCTCATTCCTTTCCCCAAATGGACTTGGCACATTCCTTCCTCGTACTTGGAGTGTCCACATTAGTATGGGGTGAGAGCTGTCTGGAGGGCCATCACATAAGTAGCCACCAGGGCTGCTTGTGCCCTCACTGGCATCCTGGCAATGAGGGCATAATAAATGGCTCTAACCCCCACCTTGAGAGGAGAATGAACAGACTTCATCATCAAAGGGACCCAGAGTACTCCTGCTGCAAATGTATGTTCCCAGAAATGTGACTGCTGCAGCCTGGGGTCTGTACAACAACCTCCATCGGCCCCTTGCAATGCTGCCTCTCCTCCATGGGACTGTAATGTTGGAAGGCCTCCTTCCATCTCCTCCCTCCCAGGTCTGGCACTCCGATCTTCACTGCACCAGTTCCAACTAGTGCCTGAGCCCCAGCCATTGGCTGTAATCAAGGCTTTACCCCTCCCCACCCGAACTGCCTGTTCCTTAGGTCTGTGAAATGCTCCGTTATTTTGTACTCTGCTACTGGTTTAGGAAGTCTATTAATGCATCTACTTTTCTTACTCATAAAAAAGTCCTTGTATTTTCCACGAAATACACTCAAGACTTCCCACTGCTTCTTGTTTTATTCTTGTGTCCCTTGATGCCTTTTTATTCTTTTGTTCCCTTTTTTAACATTTAATACATTTTTAGGCTTCATTGTTTTTTTAATGAACATTTATGTCATTCTGTCATTTTCCCCTAGAAACAGCCAACCACAATCTCAAAATCTCAGCTCTGTGAGGTTTTCACTTGCTACAGTTCTAGAGGTTATTTTGCATCACAACGTGTAACTGTAATACTGTTGAACTATTCAAGGCACATCTTAACATCACTGCCAATAGGAAATTTATATGATATGAACTCGTTAGGCTGCATGACATAGTTACCTTTGGCCGCCTGCTGTCTAGTGTTTAATGTCTTTTAGGTTGCGTCACATATTATGTACAAAGTGAATGTCAGAGTTGTCTTTAGGGTATAAAAGCAAGAGTGCTTGACAAAACACAATATGTGCATGCATTATATACAGAGTGCCTGACAAAACCCAATGTGTGTATGCATTATGTGTAGAGTGCCTGACAAAACACAATGTGTGCATGCATTATGTGTAGAGTGCCAGACAAAACACAATGTGTGCATGCATTATATACAGTGTGACTGACAAAACACAATATGTGCATGCATTATGTGCAAAGTGCCTGACAGAACACAATGTGTGTGTGCATTATATTCAGAGTGCCTGACAAAACACAATATGTGCATGCATTCTATACAGAGTGCCTGACAAAACACAATGTGTGCATGCATTATATACAGAGTGCCTGACAAAACACAATATGTGCATGCATTATGTGCAGAGTGCCTGACAAAACACAATATGTGCAAGCATTATGTGCAGAGTGCCCGACAAAACACAATGTGTGTGTGCATTATATGCAGAGTGCCTGACAAAACACAATGTGTGCATGCATTATGTGCAGAGTGCCTGACAAAACACAATGTGTGTGTGCATTATATACAGTGTGACTGACAAAACACAATATGTGCAAGTATTGTATACAGAGTGCCTGACAAAACACAATATGTGCATGAATTATATAGAGAGTGCCTGACAAAACACAATATCTATATGCATTATATAGAGCGTGACTGACAAAATGCAATATGTGCATGCATTATGTACAGAGTGCCTGACAAAACACAATATGTGCATGCATTATATACAGAGTGACTGACAAAATGCAAAATATGCATGCATTATATACAGAGTGCCTGATAAAACACAATATGTGCATGCATTATATAGAGAGTACCTTACAAAACACAATATCTTTATGCATTATATAGAGTACCTGACAAAACACAATATGTGCATGCATTATATACAGAGTGACTGACAAAACACAATATGTGCATGTATTGTATACAGAGTGCCTGAGAAAACACAGTATGTGCATGTATTGTATACAGAGTGCCTGACAAAACACAGTATGTGCATGTATTGTATACAGAGTGCCTGACAAAACACAATGTGTGTGCATTATATGCAGAGTGCCTGACAAAACACAATATGTGCATGCATTATACACAGAGTGCTTGACAAAACACAATATTTGCATGCATTATATAGAGAATGCCTGACAAAAAACAATATGTGCATGCATTATATACAGTGTGACTGACAAAACACAATATGTGCATGTATTGTATACAGAGTGCCTGACAAAACACAATGTGTGCATGCATTATATACAGAGTGCCTGACAAAACACAATATGTGCATGCATTGTATACAGAGTGCCTGACAAAACACAATATGTGCATGCATTATATACAGAGTGCCTGACAAAATACAATATGTGCATGCATTATATAGACAATGGATATCAGAGATGGCACGCTGAATGAATCAAAATGACAAGCAATGTCACAGGTTCATAGATAAATACTAGGCTACTTGTATTTACAGCCCATTTTAAGCCTAGCCAATTTCCCTTTTTTGTGCGTGAATTAACCTCTCCCATTTGGTTACAGATTATCCCTAATGAGGATAACTAGGATCATACCATAGATTGGCTACATGAACCGAGGTATCATGGAACTCTGGGAATATGTGTCCCATGCTAGTATCAGCCTAGCATTGAGCAGCATTTTACCTTCTCCAAGGATGATGCCACAATCTGAATAAAATATGACTGACTTTAATTGGCTTAGTTTCTCATATCATACTAAGGGGGTGCAATATTTGTCAGCATGGAAAGATATGCTCAACCGACCACACTGTTTTGTGAGGGATGGTCTGCACCTCTCCCCTCTAGGCTTTCGAATATTATCTGAAACATTGTCCTCCCCCCATAATGCAATGCCAGACTGAAAGTACTTCTGATATAGCAAATCAAAACCAAGAAAGTCTAAAGGTATTAATGCTCGGTGGTAGGAGTCTAAAAAAAACCCTCCAGTCCCTAGAAGCTCTCTTGACCCTAGACAATGCTAACATCTGTGCAGTCAATAAGAGATGGTTTAAAGCCACTGAGAGCACACCAGCAGTGCAAGGTTATAAAGTATTCCACACATTTAAACCAGCTACTACACAGACAGGGACTAAAGGTGGAGGTGTCTCGATTTGCATGAAAAACAAATATACCTCAAAGCTGGTCAAACAGGACATTGCACTTGAGCTACTCCATGTTCAAATCACCATAGGCAAAATTGAATACCACTTCCTTGCAAGTCATAGGTCTCCCTGTATGACTCAGAAAACACATACAATATATTTAAACTTATCAGAAACACTTAGCATCCAACCCAATACCATATTCATGGGTGACTTTAATTACCCCCATATGAACTGGGAACCTATATGATACCAAATGTACAGGCACAGAGATTCCTGGATTTTGTAAACACAAACTCCCTGGACCAGATTGTCAATACACCAACCTGGGTGCAACCATACTGGATCTGGTCCTCACTAATACCAGAGACTGCTGCACACCCCCTCATGTAATGTATTCCCTGGTGAGGTAAGAAAACAAAAATGGTCTCCTTTGAAGTAAAATAAAACCTGGACCCTCAGCTAGCCCTGGAATATTCAGGATCTAATCTAAGGCTAGCTTCCTACGATTAAGTGATAACCTGACAACATTTCAAGCCCCCTTAAATCCTGAGAATACTGCTGCCTATGCAGAACTGTTCACAGAAATTTCATACAAGCATGTTAATAGCTGCATAGAGGCAGCTGTACCACCAGGAAGAAGTACAGAACTAACTCAACAAACAAGTAATCCTGGTGGAATCACAAAATCAATAGGCCGTATAACAGAAGGAAGAGAATCATGGTGAAAATTAGGAGGTGCAGCACCCAGTAGGATAAAAGCACTCTCATCAAACTAAACAAACAACTCACAGGACTAATAAAGTACCCCAAATCCAAATTTGAGGTAAATTTGGCCTCCCCAACCAAGGAAAATCACAGTGCATTTTTAGCTATGTCAACAACCTCAAAAGCAATACAAAATGATGTGCCAAACTCATTTTAAATGGAACCACCTATACTGAGCCAGAAGATATAGTAAACCTACTGGCTGACAAATTCAGCTCCAACTTTAGCCCATCCCTCCCCTCAAGCTTCCTTCAGGAAATACCATCAGATATAACAACCACAGCTATCGCTAGGGCACAGGTCCTTAATGCTATCTCTAAGACCAAGAACATTGCATCAATGGGCCCATTCAGTATCCCAGGATGCCTCATAAATAGCATGTAACATGTCCTGTCAGGCCGTCTGGAACTACCATTTACCTGTAGCCTCCAAACAGACTTTAGGCCTCATGAATGGAGAACAGCAACAGTCATCCCTCTGCAGAAAGGTGGGCCATCTACTGACACTGGAAACTATAGACCCATAAGTCTCACTAGTTTTATATGCAAAGCCATGGAAAGAATTATCATGGAAATGACCAATAATAATATAGTAAACCTCCAGACACTGAAACCAACCCAGTTTGGTTACATCAGGGTCAGGTCATGCCTACTCAACTTGGTGGACTTCTTCGAGAAGGTCAACAAAGCAATACATAAGGACAAAATGGCTCACACTGCCTACCTTGACCTGGCCAAGGCATCTCACACAATACCTCACTCAGGTATTTTTGACAAGCTCAAGTGGTTAGGTACAAACCCATGTGTCAGCTGGTGGATAGCCAGCTGGCTCACAGAGTCCACCTTCACAAAGAGGTCAGTCACAAGTGGAGTCCCTCAGGGATCAGTCCATGGACCGCTCCTTTTTGGCATTTACTTGTTTAAAGTCAAGGCCAATGTCAGTGGTCTTTGGCTGACTAATGTTGCGGATGATTGCAAATTAGGAGCTATCATTGAATCACACACCAACACAAATGTTCTACAGGAAGAGTTGACACAGATAAACAACTGGTGGTCTGAGCCATGGACTAAGACTAAATGCCAAGAAATGCATATTAGTATTGTTCGAGAAGCCATCCACCCCTGGTATCTATCATATTGACAACACAACCCTTAGAGGTGGCCCAGTAGTCAAGGACTTAGGGACACACAGACAGTAATCTAGCCTTTGACTATCATGTGTCTACAGTACTGAGGAAATCATTCTATGTTGTGCAACTTATAAAGAAAGGTATGGCATCTAAGTCCAAAGAAGTCATTGTTCTACTCTATTTGGCATTCATCAGACCTATCATTGAGTACAATGCCCCCTTTGGTATGTAACTAACCAGGCATATCCAATGATCAGAACATCCACAGATGTTCCTCACTAAAAAAAATACAAGGCATAAGTAAAATATCTTATGCAGACCGCCTCAAGGCCCTATCCCTGTACTCTGTCTCCTACAGGCTGTTGAGGGGAGATCTTTGCGTGGCATACAGGGCGTTGTCAGACCCCACTCTGATGGACCTCCTGTATATCCACAAAACAAACAGCACCAGAATTAACCATTCTAAATAGGGTCTGCAAGAGAGACAGGTATGTATCCCAGAGACGACAATGTCTCTGGGACAAGCTTCCCATCAATGTGAAGCAGAGCTCCTCCTTAACCAAATTCAACTGTAACTTCAACAATTGGATGGGAAACAGAAAATTCATCCCTGGTTTGGTCCCTATGTCTCTAATGGACACAGGCAACCTGTAAATGGTTCATCTCCCAGGCCCCTGCTTGTAAATATTTAATCTCCCAAGCCCCTGCTTACACTTATTAAGGGTACCAGAACTTATCGGAGACTTGAGATGCATGACTAGGTTTAAAAAGTCCCCTGTGATTGTTAGCCTAGTAAACACCTATGAACCTATAATTTGAGGGGACCCATGCATGGGATAAAGCGTTTAGGAGCTGCCTCTGTCCATTAGTAGTACAGGGGCAGTCCTAGGGTAAATGCATTGTTTCCCATAAATCAGAGCAAGGTACAGAGAGAGAGAGAAGAAGGGTAGTAAGACATCAGATAATTCCAAAAATTCAATAAGCCTTTTATTTTTGGGAAAAATCCCACAAAACATCAATATATCAAAAAATAAAATACTTAGAGCTGCCTTTGTTGCAGGTGTGAACAACCACCACTGTGTCATGTATGAAAAGGCTCACTGGTTCACAATCACCTACAAAGCCTCTTATTTACCCAGTACCCTAATTAAAATTCTCACACAAGGGTATTGTCCACCCCTTAACAGATCGTTCCAAATCAGAGATCAGAACCACTTGCTTAGGAGCAGCCAAGAAAATATAATCACTTTGATCAGATCGAGATTCAAACTGGCCATTGGAGAAAAAAAACTTATCCAGAATAAGGCCTTCTATATGGAATTAGCTACCATCAGATATAAATAAATAAATAAATACTGAAATCCTTCAAGCAATCAAAAAATCTTACATTAATTTTGCAAATAATGTCTAAGTGAAACCGCTTTCATAACACTGGCTAATACTGCATCTGTTAACAGCAGGTATCTGTGTCTCTTTGAATCTTTAAATCAATACATACCAAGTCTGCTACACTACTTTATAATATGTACTAAACTTTCATTGCTGCATTTTTTTATCTGGTAATTACCCTCCTGTATTACTGTAAACAGGTTTGTTTATCAAATTGTTACGATAAACAGACTTTTACTGTATAGTTGTGTCCAGGACATGGCTGAAAAGATGTCCATAGCTGAGATCAGCTATCTAGTTATCACATTGTAAATAAATAAATAAATTCACCATATAGAGTAATATGAAAGAGAAGCCCTTATTGGGAT